>NC_084646.1:28078788-28111288 GCF_019802595.1 Syngnathoides biaculeatus
ACAAAAAACGCTTCAACTCACCCAAAAACTCAAAACAAAAAAAATCTTAAACTCCCCCAAATACAAAAACACATTCATAAACAACTAATAGCCTCTCACAACACCCAACTATGACCATTTGCACACAAAAATACTGACTAATAGAAGCTATACATCAAATATTTGGCTTAGTCGGTTGTGCAGTGTGTCCCCTATGAGGTGCCATGGATGTAAAAAAAAAAAAAAAGAAATATCAATATATTTATTTCTTTGGCACTAGAAATGATCTCTTACACAATACACATAAAAGACAAAACATCGCCGCCGCCGCCCCCCCCCCCCCCCACACACACACACACACCCATACCAAAAAAAGTTCTCTTGACCCTAACTAAGCGTTTTCAATGGTCTACGGGGATTTTTAGTGAGTAGGAGAACTTTTAGTAAGCATAATATTTGATGTTCTTGTAGTGCATTTCTTCCTTTGTGCGCAAGCGGTCATAACGTAACTAATGCGTTTCAAGCCAACTCAGCTCCAAGATTGCATTCAGTGGTGCCTGAACAACAGTCAAGCTCACCTGGAGAATATATTTTTGCAGGGGTCTGGGTACATTGCTGTGCCAAACTCAGTAACAACCACTCTGTTCTCGGTCATTGCACGTACGTAAGCATCTGTTTTTAAAAACCTAAATAGGAAGAAGCAACACAGGTATGTCGGAGGTAGACACAGTCAGGTGGTAGTTTTAGGGACAAGATCAAACTTTTGTGGTCTGCAACTGTTCTGTTCTTACTTCCTGTAGTAGGTCACCTGACCGTTCTTTAGGTCAAACTTGTGTATGAGAGCTTGTCCATCAAACAAATGGTGGTAATGTTGGTCCCCAACCTCGAAAAGACCTGGTCCCATCCTGAGAAGACTGCCGTCCAGCCATGTTGGCAAAAGACCTTCACAGACAGGAAGAGACGAGTTTTGTTCAGGGGACATGGAGTTACATACCAGTACATAACTATTTAGGCCTAAGATGTTAAACTCAAAGCCCTGAGGCCAAATCTAGCAGCCGCATCATTTTATGTGGCCCATGAAAGCAAATCATATCCAACAACTTCCATGATCCTTGATAAAATTTGTACCAAAATTTCAAATTGTCAAATGCAATAAATAATGTTAAAATAGAGCAAGCGTTGTCACTAAGCCCACTTTTTTTACAGTAACAGAACAGAACTTGACTTTTAATTTGAAAATTGATTATCCATCAATTTGTAGTGTATATGCAATAAACCGTTTACATGGTTTCACAGTCAAAATGGCCCTCTGAAGGAAATACAATGTGAACCACGAGAAACAGGAGTTTAAGACCCTTGATGGGAAAAAAAAAGAGACACAAAATATAAAGACACACACACATACACCTGTATACACGTATCTATATTCTGTACATACACACACACACACGCACGCACACACACGTCCCCTCCTCGAGCCATCACCACCTTATTGTGGTGGAGGGGTTTGTCTGTCCCAATGATCCTACGAGCTAAGTAGGGAAACCCATGGTAAACAGGTTCTAGGTGAGGGACCAGACAAAGTATGGCTCCATAAAACACCTATGACAAGTAAAAATAATGGATTCAGGTTTTCCTTGGCCAGACGTAGGTCACCAGGGCCCCCCTCTGGAGCCAGGCCTGGAAATGGGGCTCCAAGGCGAGGGGCTGGTGGCCGGGCCTGCACCCATGGGGCTCGACCTGGGACAACCCAAAAGAGTGACATGGGTTCCCTTCCCATGGGCTCACCACCTGTGAGAGGGTCATAGGGGTCGGATGCAATGTGAGCTGGGCGGTAGCCGAAGGCAGGGACCTTGACAATCTGATCCCTGGCTACAGAAACTAGCTCAAGCCACATGGAATGTCATCTCTCTGCCAGGGAAGGAGCCTGAGCTGATGTGTGAGGTCGAGAAGTCCCAACTAGATATAGTAGGACTCGCCTCTACACACCACTTGGGCTCTGGTATCAGTCCGCTTGAGAGGGGTTGGACTCTGTTCCACTCTGGAGTTGCCCACGGTGAGAAGCACTGAGCAGGTCTGGGTATACTTCTTTCCCCCCGGGCTCAAAGCCTGTACGGTGGAGTTCACCACTGTGGATGAGAGGGTAGTCACCCTCTGCCTTCGTCCTGTTTGTTGTTTATGCCTATGCACCAAACACATGTTCTGAAAGCCACCCTTTTTTCACTCTGCAGCACTCACTCTGAGGACTCCATCATTCTGATGGGGGACTTCAATGCACATGTGAGCAATGACGGTGAGACCTGGAAGGGGATGATTGTGAAAAACGCCTCCTCCTTCCCGTCGCTGATCACAACTCGAGTTGTTTTCTGTTACTGGAGTTCTGTCCTCATCACAGATTGTCCATAATGAACAACATGTTCAGACATACAGTGAAGAAAATGAGTAATTGAACACCCTGCTATATTCCAATATTATATTATATTATATTCTCCTTCTTAGAAATCATGGAGGAGTCTGAATTGTTCATTGTAGGTGCATGTCCACTGAGAGAGAGATAATCTAAAAAGAAAAATCCTAATGTATGATTTTTTAACGATTTATTTCTGTGATACAGTTGCAAATAAGTATTTGAACACCTGAGAAAACCAATGTTATTTGGTACAGTAGCTTTTGTTTGCAATTACAGAAGTCAAACATTTCCTGGAGTTGTTCACCAGGTTTGCACACACTGCAGGAGGAATTTTGGCCCAGTCCTCCACACAGATCTTCTCTAGATCTGACAGGTTTCTGGGCTGTCGCTGAGAAACACGGAGTTTCAGCTCCCTCCAAAGATTTTCTATTGGGTTTAGGTCTAGAGACTGGCTAGGCCACAACAGAACCTTGATATGCTTCTTACGGCGCCACTCCTTGGTTTTCCTGGCTGTGTGATTCGGATCATTGTCATGTTGAAAGAACCAGCCACGACCCATCTTCAATGCTCTGATTGAGGGAAAGAGGTTGTTCCCCAAAATCTCACAACACATGGCCACAGTCATCCTCTCCTTAATACAGTGCAGTCATCCTGTCCCATGCGCAGAAAAACACCCCCAAAGAATGATGCTATCACCCCCATGCTTCACAGTAGGGATGGTGTTCTTTGGATGGAACTCATCATTCGTCTTCCTCCAAACACGGATAGTGGAATTATGACCAAAAAATTCCATTTTGGTCTCATCTGACCACTTTCTCCCATGACTCTTCTGTATCATTCAAATGGTCTTTGGCAATCTTAAGACAGGCCTTGACATGTGCTGGTTACAACAGGGGAACCTTCCATGCCATGCATGATTTCAAACCATGACGTCTTAGTGTATTACCAACAGTCACCTTGGAAACAGTGCTCCCAGCTCTTTTAAGGTCATTGACCAAGTCCTGCCGTGTAGTTCTGGGCTGATTCCTCACCTTTCTAAGGATCATTGAGATCCCACGAGGTGATATCTTGCATGGTGCTCCACTGTGATTGAGATTGACTGTCATGTTTGGATTCTTCCATTTTCTGATGATTGTTCCAACAGTGCAACTTTTTTTCACCAGGCTGATTGGCAATTTCTCCATAGCCCTTTCAAGCCATGTGGAGTCGTACAATTTTGTCTCTGGACAGCTCTTTCGTCTTGGCCATGTTACAAGTTTGAGTCTTCCTGATTGTATAGGGTGGACAGTCTCTATGCAGCTAACGACCGCACACAGGTGCACCTAATTCAGGATAATACAAGGAATGAAGGTGGATTTTTAAAGGCGGACTAACAGGTCTTTGAGGATCAGAATTCTAGTTGATAGACACGTGTTCAAATACTTATTTGCAGCTGTATCACACAAATAAATTGTTAAAAAAATCATACATTGCGATTTCTGGATTTTTCTTTATATACATATGATATTTGGCTTCCGGTTTCCGAACTGGTGACAACAATTCGAAGAGGTTCCGACCAGCGAGACCGTTCAATAACTAAATCCTGCTGAATTTGGATGGAATGTTGTGAGCACTGGTGATGACTTCAGTGGACCAAAATCATCATCTGTATAATTTTAGTACCCAAATTGGAGCAGTTTGCATTCGTGTTGAAGCTGCTCGACCTACCCTAGCCTTGCCTAGCTCTGGAAAATCAAGCAACCTATGTTATCAAATATTTTCTGAGGAGGTAAACATTCAAGAGTGAGTACCTACATGACCTGCCAAACCTAAGTTTTGTTTACAACGGGGACCGTGAGTACTTACTTACTCACTTATACCTATTTAAACGTGCCTATAGGCCCAGACTACCTGAGCTTAGCTGTCTAACAACGATTACCATTTGCGATCAAACAGTGCTGTTGAAGAAGCATCGAACATGTTCGAAATTCATAACGTGTGTGACCTGAACAACGGGTACAACAAGGGACGTGAGGACTTATCGGAAATTTAACAAGTCTTGTGGGACATAGGGCAAAAGTCGAGGTGGCGAAGGCTAAACAAGAGGCATATGACGACATGTACACCAGGTTGGATACAAAAGAGGGAGAAAAGGATCTCTACAGGTTGGCCAGACAGAGGAATAGACATGGGAAAGATGTACAGCAAGTAAAGGTGATTGAGGATTGCGATGGAAATATGTTGACTGCTGCCAGTCGTGTGCTAAGTAGATGGAAAGAGTACTTTGAGAAGTTAATGAATGAAGAGAATTGAAGAGAAGGTAGAGTAGAAGAGGAACACGTGAATGAAAAGGAAGTGGCAATGCAGGAAGCGGGAAGTTGGAAAGGCACTGAACAGAATGAAAAATGGAAAGACAGTTGATCCTGATGACATACCAGTGGAGGTATGGAAGCAATTTGGAGAGGTGGCTTTGGAGTTTTTGACCAACTTATTCAATAGAATACTAGCAGGAGAGAATATGCCAGAAAAAAATGGCAGAAAAGTGTGCTAGTCCCCATTTTTAAGAACAAAGGCGATGTTCAGAACTGTGGAAACTATAGCGGAATAAAGATGATGAGCCACACAATGAAGTTATGGTAAAGAGTAGTGGATGCTCAACTCAGGACAGAAGTAAGTATCTGCGAGCAACAGTATTGTTTCATGCCGAGAAAGAGTACCGCAGATGCATTATTTGCCTTGAGGATGCTTGTGGAAAAGTACAGAGAAGGTCAGAAGGAGCTACATTGTATCTTTGTAGACCTAGAGAAAGCGTATGACAGAGTACCAAGAGAGGAACTGTGGTACTGCATGCGCAATTCTGGTGTGGCGGAGAAATATGTTAGAATAGTACAGGACATCTATGAAGGCAGCAGAACAGCAATGAGGTGTGCCGTTGGTGTGTCAGAAGAATTTAAGGTGGAGGTGGGACTGCATCAGTGATCCGCGCTGAGCCTCTTCCTGTTTGCGGTAGTAATGGATAGGCTCACAGATGCAGTTAAACTGGAATCCCTTTGTACGATGATGTTCGCAGATGATATTGCGATCTGCACTGAAAGCAGGGAGAAGGCGGAGGAACCATTAGAAACATGGAGGCACGCACTGGAAAGGAGAGCAATGAAGATTAGCTGAAGTAAAACAGAATATGTGTATAAATGTGAGGGGCGGAGCAGGAGGAGTGAAGCTTCAGGGAGAAGAAATAGCGAGGGTGGATGACTTCAAATACTTGGGATCAACAATAGAGAGCAATGGGGAGTGTGGTAAAGAAGTGAAGAAACTGGTCCAAGGGGGTGGAACAGTTGGTGGAAGGTGTCTGGTGTTTTATGCAACAGAAGAGTCTCCACTCGGATGAAGGGCAAAGTTTATAAAACAGTGGCGAGGCCGGCCATGATGTACGGATTAGAGACGGTGAAGAAACAACAGGAAGCAGAACTTGAGGTAGCAGAAATGAAGATGCTGAGGTTCTCGCTTGCAGAGAACAGCTTGGATAGGATTAGAAACGAGCTCATTAGAGGGACAACCAAAGTTGGATGTTTTGGAGACAAGGTTAGAGAGAGCAGACTTAGATGGTGAGGACATGTTCAGAGACAAGAGAGTGAGTATATTGGTAGAAGGGTGCTGGGGTGCTGAGGATGGAACTGCCAGGCAAAAGAGGGAGAGGAAGACCAAAGGAAAGGTTGATAGATGTTGTCAGAGAGGACATAAGGACAGTGGGTGTTAAAGAAGAAGATGCACGAGACAGGCTTAGATGGAAAAAGATGACACGTTGTGGAGACCCCTAACGGGACAAGCCGAAAGGAAAAGAATATATATATATATATATATATATATATATATATATTATATATATATATATATATAATATCCCTCTATTCATGCCTATTTCATCTCCAATGAGGCTCTGTGGGATGTTCAAATAAGTAATGGCACCCTACAGGTTATCAAGTAGGCTTCCATTCGCCATCAAGTGTTTCGCTGGTAGGCCGACAATCTCTTGAGGAGGTTCAGCAGTGAATCCAAGCGTCCCAGGTTCACCCCCTAGGTGCGATCAATTCTCCTGAAGGCCCAATTGGGGTCTTTCCTCTTTATCCACAGCCACTGGCTGACCTTTTCCGTCGCCTTGAAGAGATCTCTGACTGCCTGCCAATGGGCATTTCCTCATACTCCTATGTCTCTGAGTAGCCTAGATGTTGAGGAAGCTATAAACCCTCTGCAACTAACTTCCACCGGGCGTACGTCTGCTCTCCAGCGTTGCTGTTGCACTTCGGTTGCAAGTCCTGCATACCTCAGCCGCTTCCGCTCATACGCCTTCTCAACTGCCCTCTCCCAGGGTGCTGTGACCTTAATGATGTAGACCAGAACTCGATGATGTAGATGAGAACATCACGTCCTTCAAATCCTCTGTCTCTTTGAAAACTGCATTTTTGTCAAATCTCAGAAATGTGAACTCCACACCCCCTCCATACATTTCTTTGGTTATATGATTGTTAGAGGACAATGACAACCAGATCCAGCCAAGATCCATGTATATGTTGATTGACCCATTCCCTACACCTGCAAAGAACTACATTTTCTAAGATTCACCAGTGTTTAGTCACCACTTTATCCGCAACAACAGTAAAGTAGCTACTCCTCTCATGAGCCTTACTTCCACAAGTTTTCCATTCCAGTGGACCTCTGCTGCATTCCAAGTCTTCGAATGCCTAAAAGACTTGTTCACTAGCGCCCCCACCCTGAAATACTCGAACCCCTCGCTCCAGTTTGCTGTGGAGGTTGATAGCTCTGACTCTGGGAGGGGGCCGCTCTCCTCTGTCACCCCAAATCTAAGAAACTACATTCTTGTGGCTTTTTCTCCCATTGTCTGTCTCCAGCCGAGCAGAATTATGATGTAGGAAATTGTGAGCGACTGATAATCGTCTGGCCATGGGAGGAGTGCAGGTAGTAGCTGGAGGGGAACAATTCTCCATTTATTACTTGGACCAATCATAAAAATCTTGCCTATCTTTGTTCCGTCAAACATCTTAACCTAAGACAAGTTTGGTGGCCCTCTTCCTAAACCGATTTAATTTCAGCCTCTCCTTCCACCCTGGTTCCCAGAATGGCAAGCTTGACGCAGTCTTTCACATTTACTCACCCCTTTCCAGTTCCTCAACCCATCCATCATCATGCTCCATCAGGGGAGCCATTTGGGAGATCAAACAACTAGTTAAAAATGCTCAAGAAACCCAACCGAATCCCAAGACTGGACCTCCTGACCAGCTGTTTGTACCCAATTCAGCACAATTTTTTGTTCCTCAGTGAGCACACAATTCTAAACTCATCTGTCTTCCCAGAACCACCCTCATGATACACGAACCATACAGCGGCACTTCTGGTGGACCAGGTTGATGAAAGACACCCGGGAGTTTGTCTGAGCCTATTCCTTCTTTGCCTGAGGCAAAACTTCATGTCTGTCTCAAGCTAGCTAGCCACTTACCTACCTTGAGCTTATCCCAGGTCCCACATCACCTTGGACTTCATAACCAGCCTAAATCCCTCCGAAGGTAACACACTGTATTATCGTTCTTACTATTATTGATCCATCCAAATATGTCCATTACATACCCCTTCCCAAATTACCATCTGCCTTTGAAACCACTAAGATCCTTGTCAGTCATGTGTTTAAAGTCTACAGAATCCCCCATTGATATTGTCTCGGACCAAGATTTTCAGTTCACCACCCAGCTATGGAAGGAATTTGTAAACCGGTGGGCACACCAACCATATTGTCTTCTGGAACACCCAGACTCTGAAACACCCAGACCAGGGTTCAAATCCCGGCCTTTGTGGAGTTTGCTTCCTCTCCCCTGTGGACGCTTGGGTTGTGTCCGGGTACTTCAGTTTCTTGCCACATCGCAAAAACACGTGTGTTAGGTTGATTGATTGTAAATGTGAGTGTGAATAGCTATTTGTTTATTTGTGCCCTTCAATTGGGTGGTGATCACTTCAGGGTATACCCTTTCTCCTGCCTGCAGTAACCTGGGATAGCATACTTGCGACCTTGGTGGGGAGAAGCGGTTAGAATATGGGTGGATAGATAGATACTCCAGTTTCCTCTCACATTCCAAAAACATGCATGGTCGGTTAATTGAAGACTAAAATCTAAACATGTTTGGGAATGATTGTTTGCCTTTATACTCCCTATGATTGACTGTCAACCAGTTTAGGATGTATTCCACCTCTCAGCCATCATTGGCTAAGGTTCCAGGATGCTGCGACCCTCGTAAGGGTAACTCTTACAGAAAATGGATGGCTGGGTGCATGGACGTTCTCTCCACTGGGTTGCTATGGCACTGAGATTGGCAGTATTCTCTTGATTACATTTTAATGAAGACCTTAACTTAACTTAACTTAACCTTAACTACATTAACTCCATACAAGTCACTCATGTAATCACTGCAGTACAGATAAAAGGAAGGTTCTCTCCTACCAGTGATCTTGGCTGGAATTGGTTCATTAAGCTCCTCCACTGTCTCAAAGATCTTCCTGTAGCCAGCGGCTGGATGATCCACACTAGACAAGAATTTCAGAGTGTAAATTGAACTCAGTATCCAAAATGATTCCTTTATGTGCAGAGGATTTAAGATATGCTATACTAGTTACATAATGTTTGAAGGTGTTGTGGAGAAATCCAGGAATGCGAAGAGAAAAACATATAGTTTGTAGTTACAAACTGGAACCATATTTTTTTGCGGCAGCAGTCCTTGAGTCTGTACGCAATACCTTGGATATTAATGTAGAGTGATTTTTTTTTGAGTGGGGGTGGAGAAACCTTTATTCTGGGAGCAAAGTAATAGAAATATCTACACAGTAATAGTAAGGTAAGTAAGTTTCTTTCGTCTTGTCCTGTTAGGGGTCACCACAGCACGACATCTCAGATGAACACTCATATTTGTTTGCCATAGTTTTTACGCCGGATGCCCTTCCTGACGCAACCCCTCTTGTGGAGTAGAGGCCCCAATGAGGTATAAACTTACGACCCCTGGTTTACCAAACCTCTAACCACTGAGCTATGGGCCTCTTACAGTACATACAATAATACATTCTGGAAAAAGGGTAAAGAAGCGTTTAATTAGCCAATCATTGGTGACCCATGTACAATTGTCAATCAATCATAGAGCTTCAAACATTGTGTATATTTGGAGCTCATATTCAAATGATAATAAAGAAATCAAATCATTGAAATTGAGTGATAAAAGACCTTTGGTCTTCAGGAAAGCAGTAAAACAGCTCCCAAGTGTGTCCGTCACACGATTGGCTGCAATTGTTTTGATGCCTTTTTTGGTATGCATTTTAATCAGGTCCTTTTATTCACCTTTGTAAAAACATAAACTTCACTCAGTATAACATTAAACCCATTTTCTGGACAACGCCACCATTTGGCTTTAAAGTGTCTTATTTTTACATTGTTACATGCAGTACTTGTGTAGACCAAAGTGCTCTACAAGAGGACCATTTCACCAAACTTTTCCACCCCCAAGTGTCACTTTTTAGACATACAAAGAGGTTGAGGAAAACCTTGCATTCCTAAAACAACTACCTTAACCTATCAAACCCATTCCATTCATATAAAAACAAAATGGAACTTGCTTATTTCAGGAAAGGTCTGTTTGAATGTTAAGTATTCGCTGACATTCATGCATGCAAAGAAAGCAAAAGCCTGACTCACCGGCTGACCATACTGCTGTAAGTTCGTTAAGAATTTTTTTCACTCACTTGCGCAAGCAGTCGAGGCATTTAAACCATACACAAATTTCCTGTTATGTTTGGGAAAATCCTCCTCCTCTTCCACCTCCTTTTGTCACCCCCTCCTCTCCTTGGCATCTCCTTCCCCTCTTCTGCTCATTGGCGTTTCCTCACCATCTTTCCTTCTCTTCCAGCTTTTCTTCCTCCATGTGATTTGAAGCAGAGCTGAACAAGCAACGTTTGTCTTTCAACTGTCTCGCTCATAGCTTCAAGCCGAAGGCTCTCCAGGCCTCCAAAAACACGTCTTTGTCCACCTGGAAAAAGTACAGACCATAGTGTGAGCCCGGATTTTTCCTGTTTGATTGTGGTGGAGCGTGTGAAAGAATGTGATTCTAATTGGTTCCAGACAGCCTGGAGAAACTCTTAAAGCAGGAGAAACTATTCTAACACGTTGCTTGTGGTTGATGGAAAGGCAGCAACACAGAGAATAACAACAAATTAGACATTGCAGAAGTGGAAACGATTAAGTCAAACAAATGTCATGACATATTGACTGATTTGTTTCAAGAAAGAAGCAACGAGTTTCACATATGTTTGGCTCCTCGCTTTAAAGCTTTTCTAAAGCTGGAAGACTCATCTGTCAACACAAGAAAGTTGTAAGCAGGATTGTTCAAATAGGGCACAAAATCGTGCATCAGTGGCAAAAAGACATTCAGATTATCTAAAGCAACTTTCAACTAAATGAAAATTATGAAAAATGAAGAAAAGGGGTAACATTATCAACAAAACTAAATATGTTGATTTGTGCAAGACATTTCGGAAAAAGATAAGAGAAAAATTGAGAACAAATAACGTTCAGCTTGTTCAATAAACACTTGAAGTTTGACATGGAGTAAAAAACAAAAAGTGAAACATGCATTCATTTTCCACAAGAATGGAAGGTGGAATGGTAATTCATAGCTGCCAAGAAATCACACAAACAATTAAATGAATTTCACACAAACCTATACAGTGACCCTCACTGAACGATTAGTGAAAACCTAAAAACAGACCCAGTTTCACGTATCTTGAATGAAGAGGTTGAAAAGCTTATGGATTGGAAGAAATTTCTTTTGAAACCTTTAAAGCAGAGGCGGCACAGTGGAGCGGCTGTAACGGGTTCAGGGTTCAATCCCAGCCCTGCCTGTGTGGAGTTTGCAGGTTCTCTCCGGGCCTGCGTGGGTTTCTTCCCACATCCCAAAAACATTAATTGGACACTCTAAATTGCCCCTAGGTGTGATTGTGAGTGCAACTGTTGTCTGTCTCCATATGCCCTGCAATTGGCTGGAAACCAGTTCACTGTGTTCCCTGCCTCCTGCCCGATGACAGCTGCAACAGGCTCCAGCACTCCTGCGACCCTTGTGAGGATAAGCAACTAAGAATATGGATGGATGGATGCTTTAATCAGGAGGCTACAGACTTAAGATCTTTGTAAAACTTTCAATGTTGCTTGGACCTGTAAGAAGTACCAGCGACATGGAGAGACGCAGAAATCATTTTGCCACATAAATCAGGCTATAAATGGACCGAAGAAATTATTGCCCAATAAGCCTACTCCAAGATGTCAAATTACCACCTGGTGGTGAGTTGGCTTCGATGGTGGGGGAAGATGCCAATCCGACTTGGCACGCCCAAACGTATTGTGAGGGTCTGTTGGGAATGGCTGTTAGAATCCCCTGTCTGAAGGAATTTCAACTCCCAGTTTCGAAAGAACTTTGCTCATGTACTGGAGGAGGCGGGGGAAATTGAGTCAGAGTGGACGATGTTCTGTGCCTCCATTGCCGAGGCAGCCGACTGGAGCTGTGGCCATAAGGTGGTCGGTGCCTGTCATGACGGCAACCCACGAACACGTTGGTGGACACCAACAGTGAGGGATGTTGTCAAGCTAAAGGAGTCCTATCAGGCATTTCTAGCCAAAGCAGCTGATAGGTACTGGCTGGCCTAGCAGAATGTGGCTTTGGTTGGTCATTGAGGCAAAAACCCGGGCATGGGAGGAGTTTGGTGAGGCCATGGAGAACGACTTCTGGATGGCTTTGAGGAAATTCTGGTCCTCTCAGGAGGGGGAAGCAGTACACCGTCAACGCTGTGTATAGTCGGGACGGGGCCCTGCTACTTCAACTCGGGATGTTGTGAGTCGGTGGGGAGAATACTTTGAAGACCTCAATTCCACCAACACGCCTTCCCACGAGGAAGCTGAGTCTGGGTGCTCTGAGGCGGGTTCTTCTATCTCTGGGGTTTAGGTGACTGAGGTGGTTAAAAAGCTCCTTGGTGGCAGGGCCCCGGGGGTGGATAAGATTCGCCCAAAGTTTCTAAAGGCTTTGGATGTTGTGGAGATGTCCTGGTTGACACGCATCTGTAACATTGCGTGGACATCGGGGACAGTGCTTCTGGATTGGCAGACTGAGGTGGTGGTCCCCCTTTTCAAGAAGGGTGAGCGGAGGGTCTGTTCCAACTATAGGGGGGGGGTCACACTCCTCATCCTCCTTGGTAAGGTCTACTCAGGGGTACTGGAGAGAAGGGTCCATCGGGATGTCGACTCACGGATTCAAGAGGAGAAATGTGTTTTTTGTCTTGGCCGTGGAACAGTGGACCACCTGTACACCCTTGGCAGGATCCTCGAGGGGGTTCTTCATTGAGAGGACCCAGATAAGGTGGCTCGGGCATTTGATTCGGATGCCTCCTGGACTGGAGGGACTACATCTCTCGGCTAGCTTGGGAACGCCTCAGGATCCCTCCGGAAGAGCTGGAAGAAGTGGCTGGGGAAAGGGAAGTCTGCTGAACCTACTTCCCATGCGACCCGACCCAGAAAAGCAGTAGATAATGGATGGATGGATATGCCTACTCTCAACGATTTATAAGGTTTATAGTTAGTCAAGGACCTTGAACAAATGAATTGGGAATTGGGAATCAAACTAAGTGAAGCACAGCAAATAGAACAAGCAGGTTTTGCAGTAGTTTTAGTACTATAGACCACAAACAGTTCAATAAATAATCGAACGGCGAGTACGAAATGCCCTTGTGGTGTTCTTTGACAAAGAAAAAGTGTTTGACTCAGTCACCACCACTTGGATACTGCAGGCAGTAGTGTAGCAAGGGATAGCTCTGACCTATTTCAACATTTACAATGGAAATAATCTGATTCTTCAGGTTCAATACCAATTGATGAGTATGAATAAGTCTATGCAAAGGGATCTGGCAAGGAGACACTGTCTCTGAAGCTATTTACAACTTGTAAAGAAATTTAAAGAACTCAATTGGGATAAAAGACAAAAATTAATGGTACTTATTTGAGCCATCTTAGGTTTTAGACATTTTATTTTCCTACGATGCCATAGTTCAGCGTCGTGGGAGCACCATGTAGTTGTTCAGCATCGTAGGAAGATAAAATTTCTGCAAAACTAAAATGGCTCAAGTAAGCACCATTAATTTTTGTCCTTTTCCCTACGATGCTGAACACCTACAGCATTATATTGAGGAATCGGAGTTAGAAAGCTGTCGCTCAGGTCTAAAAATGAGCAAAAGGAAAATCAAGGTCGTTCAATTGTTACTGTCTACAAAAAGAATAAAAATATCAAAACGCAGGTCAACTGTATGTCCTAGACACCGTCCACAACTGCATCAATTTAGGCCAATTTGTAACAATGGATGGAAATACAAGCACTGTAAATTGAACACCACATAAACTGCTAAAGTTATACAAAGACACAAACACAGAACACCAAATGATCAAAATAAGGATTCGCGACAAGAAAAAAAGCAGTTGGATAACACAGCAGAAACGAGTTACTGCCACGATGCAAAACATAAAAGCCCTGAAATGGAAATGGGCTGGCCATGCCGGCTCTAGAGCTGACTAAAAAGTGGAAAGTAAACTATCAAGTGGGTATAACTGGACACAAAGGGACCACGGCAAAGACCTAAAAGTAGAAGGATGGATGAAATCATTAAACACACCAAAATACACTGGCAATAAATTGAAAAATATCCACTAGTTTGAAACGTAAAGAGCCCTTAATTCTACAGTGGATAAATATTGGCTGATAATAACATACTGTATGTATAGTTACTAAAAGGGGGGAAAAAATACAAGTATAAATAGCTGAATGTCTTTATTCCAATGGAATTTGCATAGTTGTAGAGGAACAAGTAAAACTGTGTAGAGCATCATAAACAGTGCACACAAGAGTCAGACATACAAACATCCATTTACTGTAAGATAATACTTCATGTAGGCTCAGAGCAATAAATACCATATAACATGAAATCTGGATTCAAAGTAACGTTTGAATTTAATGATTTGCCTAACCTTAGACTCAAGAGCAAGCAGGCGCTAACTTGTATGGATTATTATAAATCCAAATAATCACTAGCCAAAAACAAAGATACAGTATACATACAAGTCGACTGCAAAAATCTGAAGCTTAAACCTTTCCCAGTTTTGTAATGAGGAAAAAAAAAAAAAACTAAATCGCAAAAGTGATACAGGAACTGGACATTTTAAATTAGTAAGCGTTACAAAATGTTGCGTCAAAAACAGTTTAGACAAGCAAATTGTTTTCAAGTAGACTTCTAATGTTGCTCCCGCCAGCATCATTCCTTTATATTGAAAAAAATCGCTAATCTTTTTTGCTCCCACTAGCATCATTCCTTTATATTCAAAGATCGCTAATCTTTTTCCCAAATGTACAAATGCTGAACACCTGAATGCACACAATAACCATGTAGAACATTGAGCATAAGAGATAAATGTGCAAAAACAAAAAAAAAAAACCCTGCATTTTCTGTTGGTCTGACTTAATCTCTCAATTGTGCCACAAATATGGAAAAAAAAAAAAAAAAAACCCTAACATTTTCCATTGTAACAAAATCTTTTTGGTTTTGCGGGTACCAGCATGAGTGCAGTTATAGCGCAGACATCATGACAACCATTTTAGCTCCTGATACTGAAAGGTTTGGTCTTCCTAATTAGCAGTGGAGCTTTAATCTTTGGTTTGGTGTCATTCCTCTTCGGTTTCTCTGTGGAAGGGAACCGTCGACTGTAGATGTCAGGGTACTGCTTCTGAAACTGAAGAACATCAATCTAAATGGAAAGTGGATGCAGTGCTGTGCTGTGCCTAAGGTAAATCTTGGGCCAGTATTAAATTAGCTGCAGCAGTTTTGCATTAAGAAAAAAAAAATAAAAAAAAGCTTTGATTGGTGCAAGTGGCAGTGTTTCTGGTTTTTGTTTTACCTGCTTTAACTTTTTGCGTCTGTCCTTCTCTGTCATGTTTTGGTCCATCATCAGCATCTCTAGTAAGTCCTCCATGGCCTTCTGAGAACATGATGACTTCTGCTGCTCAAATTCAGCCTTACTAATCTGACGGCAGAAGGTGTTCATTGGCAGGGGAGCGGAGACTGGGTTGCCACAATCAACGTCAGTAACATCATCTATTGGTACCTGTGGTGAACATAAGTAGGTGGAGTTCAACGTATCAACAAAAAACATTGCACCACAGGAGAAATACAATAGAAAACATGAAAAGTAAAAAAAAATACAAATAACAACATTAAGATCAAAACCGTTCACAATATGTGAACAAATAACTTCCAGTAAATCTCTCACAGGTGGTTTCAAAATGGAAATTGCAGCCTCTTCCTCATTGGGAAAATATAAAAGTCGGGTCAATTTATATACAGACAATAGATAGCCCATCGATGTGATTGTTATCTACTGTACAGTATGTGCCCTCCATTTGATTGGTAAGCAGTCAAACGTTTACACCGCGTTGTCGCCAAAGTCAGCTGGGATAGGCCCCGTGCTTACCAGCAACCCAAATATGGAAAACTGGATTGATAGATATCTTGAAGGGAGGGGCAAGTGCTTGTCAGTATCTGCGATGAACACTTACCACATGCTATACATACAATCCACTTCTCCTTCAGAGTTACATTAAAAATGACCTCTTTGGAGCTTTAGTTCAAACTTGAAAAAGGGGTTGCTCCTAAACAATTTAAAGCAGTGATTCCCAAACAGTGTGCCAGGGTACATTAGTGTGGCCTGGGAAGTTATCCAATTTTATGTAATTAAAAAAAAAAAAAACACTTATTCCAAGAAATAATGTATCTTTATTCATCTATTTATGCCAGTGAGGCACAATAACAGACAGAACAAAAAAATCCTCTTCTTTTAGATGGTAGGAAGTACATACAGTAATTAATCGATCCATTTTTGGTGACAATTACTTTTGTTGGTGTGCCGTGGGATTTTTCATTTGTAAAATATGTGCCTTGGCTCTATAAAGCTTGGAAATCACTGATTTAAAGTGTCCCTTTTTCGCAAGCAGTTGAAGGCATGTCTGTCTTAGTACGTCTCAATGACGGATTTATTGTATGATTGCTTAAATGATTCCAGCTTAGACAAATTTGTAAGAAGCCAGCATTATGTTAGCATAAAGGGAGTCTTGTATTTTCCCTTTAATTAATGGAATGGAAACCCAACATGTTGATATGCAGTATATTTTGTGCGGTATTTTCAGAAGTACTGTACCTGTGATGTGCGCAAGTACTGCACGTGGTCATTAATAGCCCCGACCAGATACTCAGGGACCGACAGGATGCTCTGCTGATGGTCCATTAAAAAGGAAACTAATCTGGTAGCTAAGAGCTCATCCAATTCACACTCCTCAGCACTGCTCACAACGCAGCTTGAAAATGTGTGGACCATCTGAAAAGGGAAGGAGAGATCACAAGAACTATACAGTATATACTAAATGACATGTCAGAAACGACATTCTATAGAGTGCAACCGCATAGTGTTTACGGCGTATCCCTTCCACATTTTGTTAAGTTTATAGGCTTTGTATTATTTACATTTTAAAAAAATTATTAAGCGTAAGAAAAAATATACTGTAGATACAAAAATGTATTCACAGTATTTCCTATGGGGTTCAAAACTGAGTTCAGGTGTATCCTGTTTCCGGTAATCATCTTTGAGAAGATTCTAATTCACATGGAGGTCACTCACCAGTTGTAAACTACTGTAAGTTTCTTGGACTTGATTTGGAAAGGCACACATCTGTGTACAGTATATTGGTGCCACAGTTCATAGTCAATGTCACATCACTACTCAAACATGAAGTTAAAGGAATTGGATGCAATGTGTTTATCGTGGGAGATGTGTTCCAGACCCACCCACAGCAGGAGAAAGCCATATTTATTCATAACAATCCATTGATTTTCTATCGCTTATCCAAGCTCATGGGGGAAGTAGCTTGAGTAAGGGACATTCAGATTTCCCTTTCCAGAGGCGTTCCTAGTCCAGTCGAAGGACATCATCTTTCGAGCATGTCCTGGGCCATTCCTGGGGTCCCCTTCGGCTGGGATGTGCCCAGAACACCTCACCAGTCCAGGAGGGTATCCAAATCAGACGCCCCAACAAACCTCATCTGGATCCTCCAATGCGGAGGAGGAGCAGCTCAACTCTGAGGCCCTTACGGATAACAGGGCTTCTCACCCTAACTTTAAGGGAGAGCCCGGACACTCTTTGGAGGAAACTCATTTCAGCTGCTTGTATCCAGGATCTTGTTATTTCAGTCATGACCCACAGCTGATGACTATAGGTGAGTGTAGGAACATAGATCAACCAGTAAATTGAGATTTGAGCTTTTTGACTTAGCTCGTTCTTTACCACAATGGACCGATACAAAGTCCACATCACTGCAGATGGCGGTCCGATCCCCCTTTTGATCTTGCGTTCCATTTTTCCGTCACTGATAAACAAGATCCCAAGATCCTTAACTCCTCCACCTAGGACAGGACTCATCCCTGACCTCGAAAGGGCACGCCGCCCTTTTTCCAACTGGGGACCACGGTCTCAGATGTGGAGGTGCTTATTCTCAGCCCAGCCACTGCACATACGGCAGTGAACCACTCTAGTGAGAGTTGCAGATCACGGCTTGATGAAGCCAACAGAACCACATCATCTGCAAAAAGCAGAGATGCAATACTGGGGCTCCCAAAACGGACACTCTCTACGGCTTGGCTGTGCCTAGAAATTCTGTCCATAAAAGTAATGAATAGAATCGGTGACAAAAGGCAGCCTTGGCGGAGTCCAACCCACACCGGAAACGAGTCCGAATTACTGTCTTACTTTCGAACCTTTTTGAACTCCAAGGGAATCTCATCCACCCCTTGTCACCAAAGCCACCTCGGTGACCTCAGCCCCAGAGATAGGAGAGTCTGCCTCAGAGAACCCAGACTCTGCTTCCTCATGGGAAGACATGTCAATGGAATTGAGTTCTTCAAAGTATTCTCCCCACCAACTCACCTCTTGAGTGGCTCATTCCCGCTATACAGTGTTAATGATCCATTGCTTCCCCCTCCTGACACCTCCTTTAGGCGTGCCACGTCAAACCGGCATCTTCCCCCACCATTGGAGCCAACTCAACACCAGGTTGTAATCAGTTGACAGCTCTGCCCCTTCATTCAGTCAAATGTCCAACACATGTGGCCAGCCTTAAGTTCGATGTTACGACCACAAAACCAATCATTTAACTGCGACCTAGGGTGTCCTGGTGCCAAGCACACATGTGGACATCCTTATGCTTGAACATGGTGTTCATTAAAGACAATCTGTGATGGCCATAGAAGTTCACTAACAGAACA
The DNA here is from genome assembly GCF_019802595.1 of Syngnathoides biaculeatus. Taxonomy (NCBI): domain Eukaryota; kingdom Metazoa; phylum Chordata; class Actinopteri; order Syngnathiformes; family Syngnathidae; genus Syngnathoides; species Syngnathoides biaculeatus. The sequence continues at coordinate 28,097,600 of NC_084646.1, forward strand.
TGACTGACTCTGATTGGGGAGGGAGCATTCGTCCCAATCACATCCTTCCAGGTCTCAATGCCATTGCCCACGTGAGCATTGAAGTCCCCCAGCAGAACAATGGAGTCCCCAGTGGGAGAAAGAGTGGAAGAAAGTCCGATCTCTTTCAAGAGGACCTGTACCAGAGACCAAGCCATGCATGGAGGCAAACCCAACTATGTCATGTCGGAATTTCTCGACACTACACACCAGCTCAGACTCATTCCCTCATAGAGAGTTGATGTTCCCCGTCTCTAGAGTAAATTTCTGTAGTCGGGATCGGCTTGCTACGGTTCCTGCCTTTGACCGTTGCCCAGGTCACACTGCACCCGACCTCTATGGCCCCTCCCACAGATGGTGATCCCACGGGAAGGAGGACCCATGATACCCTTTCGGGCTAGGCTACCAGGCGCTCCCCTTTGAACTCCACCTCCATGCTTGGCTCCAGAGGGGCCCCCTGATGACATACATAGGAAGCTATACCCAATTAATTTACCGGTATTCATCATAGGGGTCTTATTAATTTGAGACTCAAAATTGCCCTTGGGTGTTACTGTAAGTGTGAATGGCTGGCTGTTTCTATGTGCCCTGCAATTGGCTGAAAACCAGTTCAAATGTACCCCGCCACCTGCCCGAAGATATCTGGAATTGGCTCCAGCACTCTCATGAAACGTGAGGATAAGCGGCTCAGAAAATAGATGAATAGATGTCTTCAAATCATGCTTTCTCTGGTCCCTCACCTAGGATCTGTTTCCCATGGGTGACCCTGCCAGGGACGTTATGCCCCAGACATCTTAGCTCCCAGGATCATTGGGACACACAACTCCCTCCACCACGATAAGGAGATGGGATTTATGAATATCATTTTGAAAATGTATAGTTTTACCCATCTCACACATATGAAAAACATTTATATTTTTTTAATAATTAGGGAACTGCTATTGCTCTGATTTTCCCAAAACATTGATGTAAATAATTTAAGTCAACAACCATTTAGGTATAATTTGAAATGTTTAAACAAATATATTCAATAAACTTGCTTTTAAGTTTTTTCCCCAAACTACAACTAAAAGTGCACTATGCCTCATTATTCACGGTTTCAAGACATTTTATTGGGTGAGAAAAAAAAAAAAAAGTCATTTGCAGCATGAGGGTGACATCAATATCCTGGGACAATTTATCTTATGGGATCCCTTATTTGACAAGACGCTATCAATAGCTTAACAATTCTTGCACGCATTGAACTTGAGTTTCTAATTGAATCTCTTTGCAGGATGTCCGAATAGCCACCCACAGCAGCTGTTCAGACGTTAACTGCCTCTGACCCTCGATCTTTTGCTTGAGTCTCATTTCAGTTCTCTTAAGTGGAACATACCTAGCTCCTCGAAACATGTGAACCTGAAGTTGTTTTCACCCCACCATGTAAAAGACAACATTTTGTTTATCATGCATAAAATTGTGAGGATTAAGTAGATTGAGCTATGATCTTGGTTAAAAAAAAAAAAATAGCTAAGGTCCCACTATAATGAGCAAAGGCTGTGAATATTGTAGAGCATGTGTGGTTTATTTCTTAACATCTAATATATGTGTACAAATTAAAGCACCTTTTCATTTCATTACTAGGGTCTGTGTATAAAATTTTGAGGAGAAAATATTGAGTCCCTTTTGGAAGAAGGCTGTGATTATCAGCAAAAAATGATCCGCACATTGCTGGAGTCGCCGGAAAAAGATGGAAACGAAGCGGAAACAGCCGAGTAGGAATGTGACGTCAGAATCGGTGAAAACAATGGCGAGCATTGGAATACACTAAGAACGATAAATTTTCCGACATTTCGAGCGATGAACACTATTCTGAAGGGTCCCACGAAGACGGTGAAGGATACGAGTTTTGTAAAGGCGTTAAAGGTTATCAATTTGAGCCAGTTAGACAGCACACACGTTCGAATGCAGACGAAATAGCTGGCCATGAAGAATGTGCCGAGCATGCATGGAGCAGGATATGCCTCGTGTTGGAAACAAAGACTGATAAGCATTTGTGAAGTTCTTGTTTGCTTTAGTTAACTAACTGATAAATAGTAAAGGCTTTGATATCCTGAATGTATATATGAAGTTTTCGGTCTTGTTTTAAAATTATGCAAATGCCGTGTATTTAGTAAATAGGTATGCGACCACCCAGCTGTTCATTGTACAGTGCGATGGATCTGCCTGTGCTTGTATGAGAAACTATCTGCAGTACATGTGCATCACTAATTTGCGTGTCCAAGGCTCGTTTATTATCACACTAAAAAACACAGATGATAACGTAAGCCACAGTCTAAGTTGGTATATTTTCATAAATAAGGATTTTAATGAACAAATTCAGTTTAAAATGTTGCCACATTATTTTGAGAGCAATAGCTGCTGATATCTTGCTTCACCAAAAATATAATTTCAGGTGGTAAACTGATGCCATAACCAGACAGTACCCAGACCCGTCCAAAACCTATTTTAGTCACAATTTTCCCAAGATGTCATGAGCAAAACCGCAAAACTTTATACTAAAAGCTGTAAACTGGTATCTTGTGGTTTTGTTTGGGCACTAAATCCTTAAAATACAAAAATGTAAAAGGGTTGGATGGTTCTGTTTACTGGACTGATATGGGTCTTTGATCTGTAGAAGTTTGTGAATGTGAACAGATTTTTATTTATTATTATATACAGAGATGTACATGTAAATGCTGCATTCCTATACAAACAACAGGAGATCTTTTGCTGCCATGAGAGTCAACATATTCACCAGAAAATGGAAGATAATTCAGACCATCTGCTGCAGTGCATGATGGACCACCCAGAATTTATTGCCAGGTATTTGAAAGCATCGGTACTGGAGGTTGCCTTTTTCAATTCAGGCAACAGTATTGACAACAGCTGGATTTTCCACACCATGAGTAAGAACTAATTTAAAAATTAGATTTTTCTCCTAATCAGCCCATCTTTTTGACATTTACATCCATCTATCCATTTTCTTCATTGCTTATCCTCACAAGGGTTGTGGGAGTGCTGAGCCTATCCCAGGTGTCATCAAGCAGAAGGAACTGGAGAACCCGGAGAAAACGTACACATGCATGGCGAGAACATGCAAACTACACACAGGTGGGACCAGGATTGAACCCGGGTCCTCATAATTGTGTGGCCAACGCTTTACAGCTGCACCTCCGTGTCGCCCTGCTAAAAGCAGGATTTGTCCAAATCAATGCTTGTTCACACAAAGTCCCATTCTGGAAAATTGTCATATTTTCAGGTTAATGCGACATACTGCTTACAGACAGCTTGTAAAATGGTTTTGGGGAATTTTTGGCAGAAATAACCGCATGCCACTTCCATCCTGAAGTGTGTCAAAGATTTGTGACACCTTTCCTAATTCAGACAAAAGTGCACAGGATTTAAATGGTCTATATCCTGATTTTTTTTCTTTGTCTAAATGTTGATGTACATGTAGTCAACAAACACCACAGAACTAGAATCATAGCATTTTTATTGAACTGTATGCTTATAATTCGTATAAATACGTTACATAACATTTGCACAGAATTATTATTTGGTCTTTCAATAAAAGTACTTTGGGAACACCTGAGGTTGAAATACATGTTGCAGTGTTCTCTCTGCTGTCGGAAAGATGTGTTCAATTTTCATGAATAGGCACTTCATCAGTCTGGCAACTTTTTGAATGGACCAAAGATGGAGATTCAACATCTGCTGGTTTGATGTCAACCTCTTGTGCAGAAGAACCTTCCTGCAACATCCATAATTAATTAGAAAATAAGGTTCAAAGTTTATAAAATGGGAGAAAAATGTGTAGATAAAGCACAGGTTCATTTCAATCTATTTCATGGCACAAAAAATTATTTTTGATAAACTACAAACAGGCCTCCTATTTTGTGAGTGACTAGTATGTACAGTAATACTGCTTGTTTTAATACCACATAGTATTTTATTAAAATTAAAAGCCATGCACAAGTAAAAGGTTTGTATACATCCATCCATTTCTTAGCCGCTTAACCTCACAAGGGTCACAGGAGTGCTGGCGCGTATCCCAGCTGTCAACAGGCAAGAGGCAGGCTACACCCTGAAGTGGTTACCAGTCAAACGCAGGACACACGGAGACAAACACCCACACTTACAATCACACACAGGGGCAATTTAGAGTGTCCAGTTAATGTTACATGTTTTTGGGATATGGGAGGAAACTGGAGTGCCCGGAGAAAACCCACACAGCCACAGCGAGAACATGGAAACTCCACACATGGAGGGTTGGGATTGAACACGGGTCCTCAGCACTGTGAAGCCAACACTTTCCAGCAGCTGTACCGTGTCGCCATTTGTACACAATATTATGCTGTTTTCCTAGTTGCGAATGGTCAAACAATTTCTGGTAATAAAATATTTTTCGCTAAGACCGACGTGCTTATTTCGTTCAACCATGTCAACAGTGTTCAATGTTTTCAGGAAATAAAATATGATCAACATACCTTTGCAACTTGTATTTTAACAAAAGCTCTTCGCAGTTTTGGTACTTTCTATGGGGGAGCTGAGCTTGTCGAAGCGTGTCCAGGTTCAGCGGCTGATCCAAGTTCGTGTTTGGTGTCTTTAGCAACACCGATCTGTTCAGGTGACGGAACTGCCTGTATGGTAGGTACTGATCTGAGTTTTAACATTGAAAACCCATCTCAGACATGAGCCAACCAGTAAAAGAGTCCGGGGTGAAATGTTCACTGCATGTGACAGAAGGTTGACTGGGGAATTCTCGAAACGAGTGGGTTTTTCTTCAGTGTAAACCAGCGAGGCTCCACGCTAATACTCATCCCTGTACCTCACCCTAAATGAGTCGTTTTTCAGGTAAGGGAAACTCGGTCAAAGTTTGCGGACTTTAATTCATAAACACTTATATTTTTTGGGTAAAAACATCAAACATAATATGTATTTCATGGTACAGTTGAACATATATTTTCATCCAAGATAATTTGCGTTAGAAATTAGACTTTCCAAACACTTTAAATGTAGAAGTCATAGAGGTGCCGAATAAAAGGGCATAATTAGTGACAAATTGTTGAAAAATAGGTATGTGAGTTTTCTCTATCCCTTACCAGTGTTCGTGTGCCAATGGCAGGGTGGAGGCGAGGCATATCCACATTCTGGCTAATACGAGACATCATCCTCATTAGGAGCTGCAACTTCCTTCGTGACGCAGGAGGGAGCAGTAGTGTGCACAACTGCAGGGCCTCAATGCCCACACGCTCACTTTGAGGCTGGAGAAGCCCTGCGCACGCACACACGCGCACGCACACACACACACACACACACACGCACACACACACACACACACACACACACACACACACACACACACACACACACACACAGGACAAGAAATGTCATTTGATTGCATTGAAAGTTTGAAGACTCGCAAATAAAGCAAACATGCAAAATGTATTTTTTTGCATGAGTTTTCTTGTGTTGCCGTCAGAAACGGTGCAAAGCAGAAGAAGAAAACATACAAACGCCATAAGTAAAAAAAAACAATTATTGATGACAGGTTGATCAACTGCAACTACAGTCAATGATGAATTGAGTAGGATGTCATTTACATAGACTACACCGGTAATAACGAGCATTTAAGGCTCAGCAAACAGACATACGTAATTGCTTGTTACTTGGCATCTGTTTTGGTTTGTTTGTATAACACTGTTTCTTCAGCATTATACAGCAAGAAGAGTTTAACTGCTCATAGCTTCATGTTCCTTAATGAATGCGTGTTAACTTTCCCTGGCAATGGTTGCCTTCACAGCTATGTAGCAACTTCTTAAGGGACCCTGGAACTTTCTACACCTCTTTACAGAGAGATGAGTGTTTGATTCTTGCAATACACCTGGAGCATAAGCTGTTAGATTAGTTAGTTTGATTAGACATCCAGACACACAGAAAGGTGGAGTGAGAGGTCTTACTGTGCTCAGATTTGGGTTCGAGGTGCTGCATTCTGGTTGAAGGGACACAGACAGGTTTAAACAGGGAAGCGGGTCGAGGAAACTTAGATACATCCAGAGAGCTGAGGCAGCGACGGACAACAGCAGGTCGTGGGAGAGTCCAAAGGTTAGATGCACTGGAAGCCAGTTGGGGCCCACTAGGTCCTGAAGTAGCGTGAGGTGAGTGTGCTTTGGTTGTAGGCGATGACGAAAAACTGACGTGAGGTTGGGAGGATGACAATAGAGGGAGTGTAGTAACATGCAAGTGATGCTGGTCCTCTGTGGCATTTACATTCAGGCAGCTGGCAGCTCGGCCTTCCCAGTTCATCTCCTTAAAGAACTCTTCACTGGTCTCTACAACTATGTCCAGACAGCTGCCCACACTCCTCGGTCGCAATGTGTGTACCCTCTGTGGAGTTGACCGTGCTGCCACAGAATCTACAGAATGCCTCGAAAAACTGTGTGGAGCAATTACAGATGGAATGGATGTTTTTGTCGACAAAGTCGGACAGTTGCTAACTTGGCTCCTGCTGCCAGAGAAGCAGGATGCCAGACCATCATTGGATAAAAAGATCTTTTGTTTGGTAAGAAGGCTGGAGTCATACAGGACTGTCTCCAGCGAGCAGCTTCTAGTTTGGCACCTCAAGCAATCAGCAGTGCTGAGGTTCATGAAGCTCCCTCCTAACTGGCCATCATCTGTACTGGCAGGAGTGCCTCTCAGCACCGCCAGGTGGGACTGAACTTTTCTGCCAAGCACATCACTCATGGGAGACTCAGTCTCATCGCATGTTCCCTGCCTAAGCAGTGACAGGAGGAGACATTCTGTGGAGCAAAAAGATGTCTTGGCAGGGGGGGGCGCTGAGGGAAGATCGCGCGTCTTGCGTTTGCCATCTTGGTGGGCAGTGGGGGCTGCAACATACCCACAGTACACTAGACAGAGAGGCAGACAGAGGGTTGCAGGGAGAGTCAGTGCAAGCAGACAGCAAAGGGGAGGAAGAAACTTTAGTTAGTTCAAACTTTTACTGAACATGTACAACCAAAGACAACAGCTGGCACATAGGAAAAGTACCAATTCCAATACAGTAAAACGGTTAGCTTTTCACAAAGGGAAGAGAGAACCAAAACCTCAGTTAACAGTTAAAATGCCCACAATGAAGGATTGTATAGTCAAAAAAATTTCATGTCCACCAAATTTTTTGATGATGAAATGATCAATGGAATACCTACCAAGTACGTTGATAAAGAGTTCATATAACTCATAGGTGAGTAATGGCTGTGGAAGGCTGTAGAAGTAATCAGAGACTGTTTTGAAAACATCCCTTTCAAAACCTGGGTAAGATGGCTGCGCACTATCATACTTTGGCCCTGGAAATGAACAGAAGGTTACTCTCAAATTAACCGGCATAGGTTATGAATAAAGTTATGTACAGTGAAGAAAATAACTATTTGAACACCCTGCTATATTGCAAGTTCTCCCACTTAGAAATCATAGAGGGGTCTGAAATTTTCATTGTAGGTGCATGTCTACTCTGACAGAAATCTAACAGAAAAATCCAAAATTCACAATCTATGATTTTTTTTAACGATTTATTTGTGTGATACAGCTGCAAATAAATTATTTGAACACCTCAGAAAACCAATATTAATATTTGGTGCAGTAGTCTTTGTTTTCAATTACAGACGTCAAATGTTTCCTGTAAATGTTCATCAGGTTTGCACACACTGCAGGAGGGATTTTGGCCCACTCCTCCAAACAGATCTTTTCGAGATCAGACAGGTTTCTGGGGTGTCGTTGTGAAACACAGAGTTTCAGCTCCCTCCAAAGATTTTCTATAGGGTTTAGGTCTAGAGACTGGCTAGGCCACACCAGAACCTTGATGTGCTTCTTACGGAGCCACTCCTTGGTTTTCCTGGCTGTGTGCTTTGCAATGTCATGTTGAAAGACCCAGCCACGACCCATCCTCAATACTCTGACTGAGGGAAAGAGGTTATTTCTCAAAATCTCACAATACATGGCTGCAGTCATCCTCTCCTTAATACAGTGCAGTCATCCCGTCCCATATGCAGAAAAACACCCCGAAGTAATGATGCTACCACCCTTATGCTTCACAGTAGGGATGGTGTTCCTGGGATGGAACTCATCAGTCGTCTTCAAACACAGTTAGCGGAATTATGACCAAAAACTTCCATTTTGGTCTCATCTGACCACAAAACGTTCTCCCATGACTTCTCTGTACCATCCAAGTGGTCATCGGCAAACTTAAGATGGGCCTTGACATGTGCTTTTTTAAGCAGGGGGAACCTTCCGTGCCATGCATGATTTCAAACCATGATGTATTAGTGCATGCAACAGTCACCTTGGAAACTGTGGTCCCAGCTCTTTTCAGGCCATCGACCAAGTCTTGTCGTGTAGTCCGGGGCTGATTCCTCACCGAGACCCCACAAGGTGATATCTTAAATGGGGCTCCACTCTAATTGAGAATGACCGTCATGTTTCGCTTCTTCCATTTTCTAATGATTGCTCCAACAGTGGAGCTGTGTGGAGTTGTACAATTTTGTCTCTGTTGTCTTTGGACAGCTCTTTGGTCTTGGCCATGTTACAAGTTTGAGTCTTATTGATTGTATGGGGTGGACAGGTGTCTTTATGCAGCTAACGACCTCACACAGGTGCATCTGATTCAGGATAATACATGGAGTGGAGGTGGACTTTTAAAGGCGGACTAACAGGTATTTGAGGGTCAGAATTGTAGCTGATAGACAGGTGTTTAAATACTTATTTGCAGCTGTATCACACAAATTAATCGTTTCAAAAATCATTTAGATTATCTCTCTGACAGTGGACATGCACCTACGATGAAAATTTCACACCCCTCCATGATTTCTAATTGGGAGAACCTGCAATGTAGCAGGGTGTTCAAATACTTATTTTCTTCACTGTATGTACACAACACAGAGGATGAATTATAATTGATATTAAACGTTGCCATTACTCACAATTGGCCAGGCTCTTCATAGCTGACAAAACCCATTGAGGAAGGTCATCTATAGAAAAGTTTCAACTGGGTGTTATTAATCACAGATTATATCATCCAAAACCCAAATTTCTTATTATCTGGTGTTTAACCATTTCACTGATATGAAAACATAAACAAGGTTGACCGAGAATTCTCAAAACCATGTGCACATTTATAAGCCTCATAGGTTTTTTTTTTCTACTTGTAGACTGCAGTTCTACGCACTGGATGATAAAATGTTTTGCAAGGTAAACAACTTGTGACCACAATATGACAACATGGAACCAGAGAGAACCTCTGCTATATCTTTGGCAGACCCACCATATCAGACTGAAATCAAAGGTTGAAGGATTCTGTTCTGACAATTACAGGGACCAGGACAAGCGTGTCTTGTGTCGTGTCCAGAGTTATGTATTACCGCTGCATCAATATATGCACAATGAACATTATTAATGATTGTTGTACAGTCTTTGAAAAACAATACAAGTACAAACCTAACAAAATATAAAAACAGATCATTCCTAATATTTTGAGCATATAGGTAGCACAAATTGGTGGTGTGCATTGTACATCGGTTGAAGGGTTTCCTTTATCTTTTTTTTAGGTCAACTTTGGGGATGCACATTATATATCAGGATGCATTATGGTCGAGAAATTACGGTGTATATACAATGAGGAGGCTGTTTATCAGCTGTGAACTGGCTCAGACAAAGACAAACAGTAAAAGATAAAAGATATGCAAAAAGCCCTAAAAGTTAAACAAATGTTATGAAGGCATTAAAGTTTCATTCCTTTATTTGTACACAAAGAGGATGAACCTCTAACAAATGGACATAAGCTCATTCTGTGAGGTCAGTGAGTCATGAAAAAAAATTTGCAGCAATCAACAACCTCTGGTGCTCATTTGAGAACCAGACCAAAATTATGTCCACTCCTGATTATATGTTAGTTGCCTAGTTCTTCACAGCGAGAGACCGAGAACAGGCACTAAGGAATACTTTAAGGCGTAGATCAGAGAGGTAAAGTATTAAAATATTTTTATATGATCTCTCTATATTACAGATCTTTGGTGGCTCTACAATTCCTCCCCGACAAGGTTGACTGCTCATAAACTGTAAATCAGTGAAATATGAACAAATAAGTTAAAATACTGAGAAACAAAAGTAAAGCTAGAACCTACTGGTCTTGTCATCAAGGGTAACCACGCCATGCTTGTTGACTTTATTCATGTTATGGATGATGTTGTGAGGGTTTATGGAACGGTGGTCTAACACGTCATCAAGTGATGCAACACCGAGAATCTTCTGCAGGCTGAAAGACAACAGAAATGCAGTTCCTCAAGCTAATGGTCCGAGACTAGTCTTCATAAATTCATCATTGAGCCAAGTTTTTACTGGGTCAGGGTGGTGTCCCTCCAGATATTCAGTTCATCATCACCAGTCAGCTCTCTTCTCTGTAGTTTCGGCTCTTCTGGATCGCTCTCTTCTTCTGCTTGGGGATTTTCCTGAAGGAGACAAATACGAGGATTTTTTTCAAATTATCCCCACACCCCTCCACTGCCAGATCATAGAGTTTAAATGCATGAGTGAAATTAGAAAAGACAAATCCATGATTCCTGTTTTCTGGATTGCAGCTCAAATATTGCAGTAGAGTTTAAATGTACTAATTTCCATACTATACCACCATAACATATTTCAACCTTACAAAAGGAGTTTGAGGGTCACATTCAAAAAGAAAAAGTAGAGTACTGCATTAGTTACAACAAATTGTAATGGCAATATCAAACTAAGATGAAGTGGTAACTATCAGAAAAAAACATTTAAGTTTCCAAGAATTAAAATCATACAAGTGTGAACATATTGGCATACATGCAGTGAAGAAAATAAGTATTTGAACACCCCGCTATGTTGCAAGTTCTCCCACTTAGAAATCATGGGAGGAGGCGGGGTGTCTGAAATTTTCATCGTAGGTGCATATCCACTGTGAGATAATCGAAAGAGATAAATCCAGAAATCACAATGTATGATTTTTTTTTTTTAGCTATTTATTTGTGTGATACAGCTGCAAACAAGTATTTGAACACCTATCTATCACAGTCACTCACATTTGAAAAATGTATGGGTGTGGTAAGTCATGCTCGCAGGTATCGTTACGGATGTGATTAGGGATAGAGTCTCAAGACCTTAAAATAACTTACTGGATTAACATAACATAACTGTAAATTTAAAATAATTAAAAAAAAACAAATACACAACTAAAATAGAAAACAAAAATTTAAAACTCAGAAATGTTAATTTCCAATTGCAACTGATATGAGTAGAACATGATATAAAATGGTGTTTAAAATATTTCATCAATAAAAATTCTTGATCTGACAAACTATCTGAAGAAAAGTTAAATGCACTGGCCTGTCAAGGACCATACACGAACAGTCTATACCCGCAATGTTTTGAAAATGCTGAAAGTTTAATTCAACATAATCGGCGTTAGTAGCAACAAGCTAGCGATACATTGTAACAAACATTCCTGTTGGCAATCGTGATGTATTGTTATAATCTAGCGTACTTTATGGTGGTATCTATTGGCGATCCATTGATGAAAGAGAGCAGTAAATGAGCTATATCTTCCTAAAACATGTAGAAGGGAAAAGTATTCAATTTCAAGATAACGTGTACCACGGGGAAAATGACCTTTCACATTTAGATATATGGAGAGACTAGTCTCACATTAGAATTTAGATCAAGTCAAAGTAAATAATCTCATACTTTCTTTTAGTTAGATACTAAAACATTACTAGTGTTATATCCCAAACATGTTTTCAGTGTAACTGAATTTCCTTTGACATGACTGTTAATGTTAATGACTTTCAACGTAAATGCGCTTGCCGCACGTGAAGAAGCTCTGAACATCTGCCTTTGGCATAACACAGGGCCCTGGCTAGCCTTTTTTTCATCATTAGCCCTTTTTTTTTAACCAAAATAAATTTTCACGAGCCACTTTTCTACTATCATAGCCAAAAAATAGCCAATTACATGCCGGTCAAACTGTGGTCGACTAACATGACTAATACGTTTTCTTGTTCTGCAGGTTACATGCTTACAAAATAACTTTCAGATATAAATGTGATACAAGGAATTGTATTTTATTGGCAACTGAATCTAATAAACACTAAGAATGACAGAGATGTGTCATAAAAATAAAAGTTTCTTAATCATCTTCTATACTCCTGACTGTAAAAAATAACATCACTGTTCAATACTATGTTTTTGCATGATTCCTGCCATAAAAATTATCCTCTTTACTGCTCACCCATTTATAGAAACTTGTATCAAAATCAAACAATTGTTCTTCAGGGCCTTCAATTTTAACAATTAACAGTTCATTTACACTTTGTTTTGAGACAGTTCCTTCAGTATGTCTTTCCAGTGTTATGCCTGCTGAAACCACATTCTATGTTAACAACGTCTTTGCAGTTGCAGCAAACTTGTGATCAGCTGTCTACTGATGCTTCACGAAGTCATCAAACTTCGGCGCCACTGATGATTTTCAGACGAAGATCGGAAGATTTTTTCTCCCATTGTCAATACACCATTGGCAGAAAAAATTCCAATCGATTTGAGCCACTTGAATTTAGAAAAGCATTACTGGCAAATCTTTTGCCACTGCCCTGCACAGGATGTAGATATTCCGACAGCAGACAAAGTTGTTGGGAGTCTTTCCCGCGTAATGGGCATCCATCAAAGTTGGCAGCTGACAAGCTGCACTTTTACCACTGCCATCCTTTTCTCGGAAGATAATCCTAAAGATTTAGACCTTTTCCGTAGCATCCACAGGTAGCATGAACCGATGGCGACAAAGCGTGGATTTGAAACAGAGCCCGGATGCAGTTGTCTTCGATGTAAACAATTATTCGCTCAACTTCCAGTAGAGCTTCCAACGAAACTTTTGTCACGCTAAATCCAGGAATCAAACACAAATTCTTGTAATATACATAAAAGTCTATAACAGTACAGAATCGGCTGCTTGGATAAACAGCCAATTTTTTTTCACCATTTTAAAACTTTACTCGCCAGACTCAGTATGTGTTCACATATTGCGAAGGCCCTGTAACTTCCTAACATGCTCCGTACGGTTAACTCTCATTTCCTGTTTCCGTGTAAATACTGATTGTTTAGGAGCAGGCTTGTTTAGTTAACAATGCTTATGAAATAAACATGTACATTAATGTCAAGACGACACAAAATAAGCTATGTCTTTCAATATCTATTTTTCCTACTTATAACAAATTTTATGCATCATTTTTCGTGTTCGACTGTGGAGATTTGCAAATACGAAGGCGCGCAAGTGCGATCGCTCTCGTCAAATGTGAGTGAATGCTATCAGCTGGATTTCTGACCCTCAAAGACTTGTTAGTCCACCTTTAAAAAGTCCACCTCCACTCCATGTTTTATCATGAATCAGATGCACCTGTGTGAGGTCGTCAGCTGCATAAAGACGCCTGTCCACCACATACTATCAGTCAGACTCAAACTTGTAACATGGCCAATACCAAAGAGCTGTCCAAAGACACCAGAGACAAAATTGTACAACTCCACACAGCTGGAAAGGGCTACGGAGAAATTGCCAACCAGCTTGGTGAAAAAAGGTCCACTGTTGGA
>NC_084646.1:28115617-28155617 GCF_019802595.1 Syngnathoides biaculeatus
ACATGCACCTACGATGAAAATTTCAGACCCCTCCATGATTTCTAAGTGGGAGAACTTGCAATATAACAGGGTGTTATAATACTGAAAAATACTCATTTTCTTCACTGGAAATTAAAGATCACCTGTAGAGTGTGTTGTTGTCCTCCAGATCTTCGGTGCCCCAGCGGCCCTTTATGTCTTCTATCACATGGTTCTTTAGAAACTTTTTGAGCAGCTGGACGGTCTGCTGCCTGGAGACATCAGGGCCAAAGTTGCTGTTGCTACAAAGCATTTGGTGCAGCCAGTCGACAGCAGCGAGCGCCGTGAAGCAGGAACTGTAATTTCTCAAATTCTGCCGGTGCTTCTTCAGAGGCATACCAGCCCGGAACAGACGCGTTATCTCATTCCACTAAGAGCAAACAAGGCAATTTAGTACGGCTACTTTGGAGCCAGATTTATATAGAAAACAATGTCATTCCAATTTGAGTAAGTTCATTTTTAGTTTAGAGTGTTGGCTGCTTTGATCTGTGGGTAAGGAAGAAAACACACAATACCATACACCATACACGTAAGCACGGGATTTAAATAAGAGTGAAATTGGAATAACGTATGTGTTTTCGCATGTTTACTGTGGTCAGAAACTTTAATTGACAACAACTAGAGCTTCCAGGCGGAACACAAATTAATATTTTGTCTTTAAGTAAGACCTAAAACGCATTTTCCGGAAGAACTGACTGAGTAACTCTTCAATTCTTATTCAACGTATCGGTGCAAACACTTTGCTTGTCAACGTGGACTTACCAGCTTTGTAGCTCGGTATGGCCCGGGGGTGACGATGTGCGAACTCATGATTATCCAAAATTCACGCAACCGGTCATTTCAATAGGACGACAGATCATACGTATCCATTTCCAAGCAATTCTGTTTCGAGTGTGTGAGAAGAAGCGTTATTGAGTCGCCTCAATAGTAAGCTTCCTTCCCTTCTCGCCGTCTGTTCAAAATTACGAGCCAGGAGCATCTGCAACCTGATTGGACAACGACACAGTCACGTGTAAACCCACTGCCCTTTGACGTAACAAACCAAAATTCCGTTGTTTTTTTTTTTTTTTACCAGACCTTTCCCATTTTATTTTTTTAGATAAGTAAAAAATACAATCTAGGAAGTCTTACTGTATGCAAAAATGTGGAAGTTTCCATTGTATATCGTAATAACAATAGAAATAATAGCCATGTTTACTATAAAGTTTGCATGTTGATGCAGTTGTAAAGTGTTGGCCTCACAGTTCTGAGGATCAGTGTTCAAATCCCAGCCCCCCCTGTGTGGAGTTTGCATGTTCTACCCATCTTTTACCTGTGCCAGCGTGGGTTTTCTCCGAGCACTCCGGTTTCCTCCCACATCCTAAAAACACACATGAATTGGAGAATATGAATTGCCCCCAGTGTTATTCTGAGTGCAAATCGTTGTTTGTTATGTGCTCTGCGATTGGCTAGCAACCAGTTCAGGGTCTACCCTGCGTCCTGCCCAAAGTTAGCTGGGTTAGGCTCCAGCACTCTCGCGACCCTTGTGAGGATAGGCAGATGGGATGAATATCTGTGGCGATAACAAGCATAACTACGGGTTGATGACTTGATGGTCTGAAGCTGAACTTCAATTCTGTGTTCCCTTTCAGAAACTGGAAGACACTGTGGGGTTAAATTTACACAAAGAGTGAGAGGACTATATTGTAATATGCACATACGTACCGTGCCTCTCACCCAGAGTCAGCTGGAATAGCCCCCGACCCAAGTGAGGAATATGAATTGTAATTGTATTGCAGCTTTGTGCTAAAGTTGCATCTATGATTCATTTTCTATACGGTTATAATCCTGTTCATAGTTCTGGGGAGCTGAAGCCAATTCAAATTTACCTGGTGGAAAACATTCACACCCTCACCGAACGAGGCCTGAGCCCGCGCTGTCTGCAGTGAATTGAGCCAAATGTTCCTCAACGCAACAGTTATATCTCTCAATAGTCAGAAGGAAAATAGTTTATGAGTTTGGGGTGGAATCATGACACTCTGTCATGCTAGTTTTAGCGTTTGCGCAGGCTTCTAAACAGACGAGAGTGACAAATGACAAATCAAAAGAAATTTTCTGTAATTAATTGATAAACGCAGTTGGTGTTGTGACGTACAATTGTGGCTAATTCACATAAGATACTGTAACTCATACAGTAATTGTATGAAACCATGCGTGATGGTACTGCCGCCACAAAGGAAAACCTTTTATTGTATCATCTTTTTGAGCACTCATTCTTTTTCTTTGTACTTGACATTGGCTGAAAGTACAAAGTATTGTGCTGTTGCAGGTAAACAATCTTGCAGTGAATGCCACGTCATCACTTCAAAGAGCGGGCTGTAGCGCCGAAGAAAAGGAGTTGGAGGCGGAGTGTCGAACACAGAAACAAAACTAGTTTTAATGGCAGAGATCAACAGACGAACTGCATTACGGCGGGAACTCATTACAGCCTAACCCCGGAAGTGCAACAACAAAAACAGTCCGTGCGGAACCCCACAACCCAACTTGAGGTCCCGCAGGTGAATTATGTAAACACCAACCAAGCCCCCCCAGAATTCATCCAGTGTCAAAATCCCCGGGCTGTGGAGGGACGATGACCCGACCCCAGCGGGTGTGCACTGCAGGGGATGAGGGGGGCGGGGCGGCACTGTCCATTGAGTCAAGGGACAAGGGCCCTGGCGGGGTTGAGGGCCCAGGTGCAGGAGCGCAGGGCAAAGGGGGATGACCCCGGCGCGGAGGGAGGGCCAACCCCAAAGGCTGGGCAATGTCCAGGTGTTGCGACGTGGGAGCCGGTGCAAACCCTTTGGCGGCCTCCAGCAGGGAGCACCATTGCCTGGCTGCAGACCAAGGAGCCGTGGAGTCCGGGATGAATTCGCCGGGGACCTGGCGGACAAGGACATCAGGTCCTCCTTGGGGGCGCACCTTAGGCCGAGCATGACCCACGGGAGCTTCTCCAACCAGTTGCCGTCCGTCAAGCTGGCACGCAGGGCTGCTTTCATGGAGCGGTGGAACCGCTCGCAGAGACCGTTCGTCTGGGGGTGATAGGCGGGAGTGCGGTGTAGCTTGACCCCCAAAGTCTCAGCGACTGCGTTCCAGAGTTCGGAGGTAAACTGAGGGCCACGGTCGGAGGAAAAGGTCGGACGGGGTCCTGAAGTGCGCAACCCACGTCCGACGACGTCGCAGAGGAGAGGGGAACGACTTCGGACCAGCGGGTTGTCCTGTCCACCATGGTGAGCAAGTAGGTGAAACCATGCGAGTGAGGAAGCGGACCCACCAAGTCGACGTTGGTGTGGTCGAACCTCCTCTCAGGGACAGCGAAGAACTTTAAGTGGGCTTTTGTGTGGCGATGCACCTTAGCCCGCTGACAGGCCACGCACGAGTCGATCCAGGCCTGCACATCCTTCTTAAGCCCGCACCACACGAACTTCTGGGCCACCAGTCTCACGGACGGTGGGAGAGGTTGTGGACCGCCTCGAAAGCAGCCCACCGCCAATTCGCAGGTACCAGCGGCCGAGGCTGGCCAGCCAAGAGGTCGCACAACAACCTGTCGCCTGAGTCACCAACAGCGACTTAATTCGGGCACAAACCCATGTCAGAAGTCTTGAAGGCCTGCACCCCGTGGTCTGAGGCCTGGTCTGTGCTCATGGGGGAGTAGTCGAGACCCAGATGCACAGTCCCGACGACCGCCCTGGTGAGGCAGTCCGCGACCACATTGGATTTGCCGACGATGTGTTGAATGTCTGTAGTGTACTCTGAGATGAACGACAGTTGGCGTTGCTGGCAGGCGGACCACGGCTCGGCCACCTTGGACATGGCGAAAGTGAGGGGTTTATGGTCCACATACGCCGTTAACTTACGGCCTTCCAATAGGGAACGGAAGTGGCGGATTGCCAGCCAGAAGCCAAGGAGCTCCCTATCGAATGTGCTGTATTTGCGTTCCCTGGGGACCAGCTGACAGCTGAAAAAGGCAAGCGGTTGCCATGCGCCGCCGAACCACTGTTCGAATACGGGCCCAATGGCGTAGTCCGATGCGTCAGTAGTGAAAGTGATGGGGCCGCCGTGGGATGGGTGGTCCAGCATTGCGGCATGACTCAGCGCGGCCTTTGTGGCCACCCTCTCGGCCGTCCATTCAATGTCCTGGTTGGGGGGCTTGCCTTTAAGAGCCTCATACAGCGGGCGCATGGCGTGGGCCGCCCGGTCGATGAACCGGTGATAGAAAGTCACCATCCCCAGAAACTCTTGGAGCCCCCGAGCCGAGAGAGGTCGTGGAAAAGCGGAGATAGCCTCCACCTTTCCCGAAAAGGAGGCGGCGCCATTCTTGTCGGTGAGGTGCCCAAGGAACTGGATGGAGGGCACCCCGAAAACACACTTCACCGCGTTGATGATCAGGCCATGCTGCTTGAGTCTCGCAAAGAGGTCCTGGAGGTGCATCAGATGTTCTTCCTCTGAGGAGCTGGCGACGAGGATGTCATCCAAATAGATGAACACAAAGGGCAAGTCTCTGAGCACTGAATCCATTAAACGTTGGAAGGATTGGGCCGCGTTTTTGAGACCAAACGGCATCCTCAGAAACTCGAACAGGCCAAACGATGTGATTACAGCCGTCTTGGGAGCGTCTGAGGGGTGCACGGGAACCTGGTGATAACCGCGCACCAGGTCGACCTTGGAGAACAGGATTTTGCCTGCCAGGTGGGCAGAGAAGTCCTGAATGTGTAGAACAGGGTAACGGTCGGGTGTAGTGGCGTCGTTAAGGCGGCAGTAGTCACCACACGGTCACCACCCACCACTCGGTTTCGGGATGATGTGTAGCGGCGAGGCCCACGGCCTATTCAAGCTGCGGACGATGCCCAGGCGCTCCATGTTGGCAAACTCAGACTTAGCGACTGCTAGCTTCTCGGGGTCGAGCCTTCGGGCTCTAGCTTGAATCGGCGGGCTGTTGGTCTCGATGTGGTGCTTGACTCCATGTTCAGTTGTGGCAGAGGAGCAAGTGGGCCGTGTCAAGCCAAGGAACTCGCCAAGGAGGAGCTGATACTTGGTGCCATCTGAAAGTGAAGTGGAGAGACCGCTATAAGTCGCCTCATTGCGGACACAGGCAACCGAGAAGAAAGTCAGTGCCTCCACTAGACAGCCCTTTTTAACATCCACCAGCAGCCCGTGGGCACAAAAAAAAATCAGCGCCGAGGAGAGGAACGAGACATCGGCAGTGACAAAGACCCATGTGAAGCGCTGATTCCCGAAACACAAGTCCACAGTCTTTATGCCATGAGAGCGGATGGGGGAGCCTTTAGTGGACAGTAGCGGTGGCCCATGAGTCCCGCCAGCGGTGTCGTCTGCAGTGGCAGTCAGGACGCTCCTCTGGGTGCCGGTGTCGCAAAGGAATTTGCGCCCGGAAAGGGTGTCCTTGAGGAACAGCAGCTGGCTCTTAGCACGCTCGCTCACGGCCGCTATGGAGCGCGGGCTTTGGCGTTTCCCGACGTGTCGTAGTTGCAAGGGGCGCGGCACCTCTTCGCTTTCGCGCCAAAACGGGTGTGAAAGTGGCACAAGCCTGTGCCAGCGCGGCCGTCGGTGTCGATGGGGCCTCTGCTGGATGGGACCCCCGTGCCCGGGGGCGAGTAACTGCGCGCCGGGGCCACTTCAGGGGAGAAGCGCTGGGTGGCCAGGAAGAAACGGTCGGCCTCCTCAGCCAGGGCACGGGGCTCAGTGATAGCAGTGTTACCAAGCGCTGTCGGAACATGCGGCGGCATGTATCTAAGAAACAGTTCCATGAAGAGGAAATTGGGCTCTTCTGCGCCCAGCAGGTTTACCATCATTTACATGTGTTCAGAAGGTTTGCTGTTCCCCAGTCCATTATTATCCAAAAGACGTCGGGCTTGTTCTGGCCCTGAAAGCTCGATAACTTTGAGGAGGTGAGTCTTGAGCCCAGCATATTTATCTTGGGCTGGGGTAGATGTGATGAAACTCACTGCTCTGGCCGCCGTTGAGCTCCCGAGGGCTTAGACAACGTGGTAATAACGCACGGTATTATTCCGAGATCCCATGGAGGGAGAATCAAGCCTCTGTCTGCGTGAAACACGCTGCCGCGGATGTCTCCCAAAACTCCGGCAATTTGAGGATGGCGGTTGCCATGTTCGGATCAGTCTCGGAAACGCCGGGACTGACGTCCGGGTCACCAGTGTAACGCCGAAGAAAAAGAGTTGGAGGTGGAGTGTCGAACACAGAAACAAAACTAGTTTTAATGGCAGACATCAACAGAATAACTGCATTACGGAGGGAACTCACTACAGGCTAACCCCGGAAGTGCAACAACAAAAACAGTCCGTGCGGAACCCCACAACCCAACTCGTGGTCGCAGGTGAATTATGTAAACACCACAGGGCTACATGTTTGATAGTGTTGCTCATTCTCATCAATGAACAATTCCACACATCCATCTACCCATCCAAGTCGCTTATCCTGACAAGGGTTGTGGGAGTGTGGAACTTTTGTGCGGACTATGCAAGAAAATTGAGCAGGTCTGGACCAAGTTATGAGGAATCCTACTTGGGTTCTAGGTATGACACCACGAGCTCCAATATTACTGGTAGCAGGACAGGTGCTGCTGCAATATGATTAGCTCATGTATCACTGTAGAACGCACCCTTCTTCCTCTCGCACTCAGTCACACTTATGGAAGAGTCACACTTTAACCAACAATCACGCTGGAAAAAGCTAATTTTTTTTTACTCGTGCAAGATGTTTGCCTTGTTTTAACTACCTACCTTCCTCCCTGCCATAGTGTTAAGGTAAAATAAATATATAGCGCCTTAGAGAAAAGATGAAAAAGATACTTGAAAATATTACCCTAAGTAGGAGATGGAATGTCATGGATACATGTGTATAGGTATTAATATCAATCAAACATAAGTAGTTAATATTTGTAATTATTATTTTTCCAGTTGAGGGTCACTGATGGTGGAGAGGTACACACGCTTGCCTTTGGTGCGGGCAGCGTGGGATCGATTTCCGCTAAGTGATGGTGTCGACATATGCTCTGTGACTGAGTGGCCACCATTTCAGGGTGTGGTCTGCCTTTCGCGAGTTGGGACATGTTCCAGCTTTCCCGTGACCCCTGTGAGGATAAACGACTTGGATAAACGACTTGGATAATGGCTGGATGGATTTTCTAGTTGAGGAGCTCGGGGGCGGGGTTTCAAGACCGTTTAAAAACGTAGTTGAGTGCTGATTGGCGGAAGGTTGTTTACGTAGTTGAATTTGATTTGATAGCATTCGACAAGAAGTCGGCGACTATTGGAAGAGAAGACGACAACTCCTCGTTTGTCATTGGCTGTCTCAACACACGGAGAATTTAAAACTAGCGGTGACGAAACTGTGCTGTGCTAACGTTTTGTAGTGGCAACTTTTGTAGACAGCAAACGGATATAATGTACCTGGAATTACGGTACCGACTTTTGTAAGAAAAAATGTCTGGAACGATAGCGTTCCCTTTACCTCACAGTGCGGTTATGGAATTCAGTCCAACAAGGAATGGCGATAAGGAAAATGATGTTGCTATTTTGAGCCTGGTCCTGTTTTCGAAGGCCCCTTTTGTGTCTTTTGGGACAGTGAGGCTCGGCACCTCTAAATCGACCGTTCTGCGTATTGAAAATCCAGCCGAGGAGGGAGAGGCCGTTGTGACTGTTGATAGGATTCCATCAAGCAAAGGCTTTTCTGTTAACAACAACACATTCACCATTCAGGTATGTTCTATTTTGCTTTCAGAAAAGTTCCCGGACTCTTCTCCCATGGTTTGTAAAATTTTCATTTTGTTCAACGTTACACCTGAACGTTCCAGTCTGGTGGCCCAAATATTTACCAAAAACTTAATTTCTTATGGGGGACCCAACTGTAAATATGAATGCTGTATTATTAATATGTTTGTTATTGCTTGTAAGTTGCACTGCAAAATCACAGGTGTTCACCCCCACGTCCCCACAAAATAATTTTTAAAATTGTGATAGAACTCTTGTATCTGACCTGCCGGTGGTTAAGTTGGTGTTCCTTATATTGTGGCCTTTGGTATGATTTAGTCACAGTTTATGTAGTCGGAAATTGTACGTACAATGTTTTACCAGAAGGTAGCGGGTCTTGCAGAGCTTTCAACTACCTCGCCCCAACCTCTCTTCATTCTGGTGTTGCATATATTCTTGCGATGTGTATCAAAACAGAAGTTCTTGTAAATACTTTTTTTTTTTTGAACGGGTAAGGTACCTCAGCAGACAAGCAATATTATTTTGAGACACAAAGGCGCAAGGACGCATGCCTACTTATAACTCCCTTTATGTCAGCAGAGTTTATGTTAGCAGAGTTATTTGACAGTAAGCAGTGTCTCGACAAGGCTTTGCCGACGTGAGAAGCATGCAATCTATGTTAAATATGGTTTGCTTCGCCAAATTTACTCGTTTTCCATCGACCATTCGTCTGAATGCAACGTTAAACTACTACTTTACATCCCTTCCCACATGTGCCAACAACAATAATAAGCATACACAGGACAGTCATTGTATTTCTGGCATTTTCAACATAAGGTAACAATTATTAAAGTTAAGCTTGAGTATTATTAATTATGATTCTACCATATGAATTTGTTTCATCGTTTTCAAGTGGCCTGTGATTGAAAAAAAAAAAAAACAAATGTTCTTTTAGCCCCAGGGCTCATTTAGCCTGACTGTTACTTGGACTCCAACAGAAGAGGGTGGAATCAGAGAACTGATTATCTTAAATGCCAATGGGGTCCTCAAGCACCAGGCTGTTTTGCTGGGGAGAGCGGAAGTACCCCAAAAGAAAAAGGTAATTATATCTGTTCAAATAAAATACACCATTTGCATTTATTGAGAAAAGAGGTTCACTTCTTTGTCATTGTAGTGATAATAATAGAATTGCTTGTAGACTTTACACAATTATGATTTTTGGGGCCGATCAGCGGGTTTAAAAACTGATTCCTATCACAAGATGTCTATTTAAAGTGCCACTGACACCTAAAACATGGAATTTATGTTGTCAGCCCCCCCAAAAATCAGGCAGAATGGAATCATCAGTTTATTCACATCATATCAGAATGTTGCCGTATATCGACACCCCCCCATCTCCTGCCATGAAAAATCGAACGACTGATTTCGGGTTGAAGTGGAAGCCGGTAGTGACATATTTTTTCACCAAAATGACAGCTTGTTGTGTTCCTGGATTTTGCTCGAATACTCAGGAGGATGGATTCATTTTTCACACGCTTCCCAAAGACCTAACAGGGTTCGCACGCAGCCCTAAAAACCGTTAAATTTTCGAAGGTGTATTTAGGGGCTCCTAAAAGTCCTTAAAATCCGCAAAAACCAGTCAAGCCCCTAAAAAGGCCTTAAAAAAAATCAAAGGGGGGACCTCTACCGCCAAAATTCTCCCCAAAAAATAAATGAATCTTTTATTTAAAAAAAAAAAAAAAAAAATAGCGCTCCGTCTGGCGTCCAAATCAGCCGGAAATTGTCAACGGAAGTCACCGTGTTGACAACTTGTCGATATTCCATTGTTTGTTTCCGTGAGTAGGCATTTCACTTAGTCTTCGTTACGACGTAGCGTAGTTCTTTCATCGATCCAACTCGTATCACGGGGAAGTGAATTTTTCAAGAAGCTTGGGTTGAAAGTAAGGAGTTTGGGAGCTGGGTTCGTTGAGATCCAAAAGATCGGCACGTGTTTTACTGCCATCTGTGCAAGCAGAGTTACCAGCTTGAAAAGATGGGCGTCAAAGCGCTGGAGTCGCACCGGGAAAAACAGGAGACACGCTGATTTGGCGACTCATCTTCCGTTGGTCTGAATCTGTTTCTAAAATATCAAGATAGTGAAGCATCAACTTCAGGCAGTGGTACTAGCAGTGCATGCGCACTAGGGATCGCAAAAAAAAACTTTTACTTCATAACCAGTTTTAACCAAACAACTGTAGAAAAAAAAAAAAAAAAAAACTGTACCATAGTGGTGTTTACATAATTCACCCGCGAGACCTCGAGTTAGGGTGCGGGTTCCGCACGGACTGTTTTTGTTGTTGCTCTTCCGGAGTGACGAGTTCAGAGTTCCTCTGCCAATAAAACAAGTTTACTCCCATACTTTGGAGCGTTTCCTCGATGCCATGTTTGATGTTTCTTTGATTTAACTGAATGTTCTTTTGAGTCCAACTTTACTCCAACAGCGAAACTTGAAAAAAGTGGAAATGATGTTCAAAAAATAGCGCAATGTGGAGAACCGGAAGAAATGATTGGAAATTTTAATCGATTTCGAAAGTCCGATTACGGTTTTGGGTTTAAAAAAAAAAACGAAACCCGATTACAACCGGTAATTTGTAACCGGTTGCGATCCCTAATGCGCACCTACAGTTGTCCAGCCAGAAGTCAGGCTTTATGAACGTAGTTCAATACACAGATCCAAGACGGACTCGTTAAAGGCAGAGATCGTGTGGACTTTAAAAGTGATCTGCAGCCATTACAGTTACAAATCTTGTGAAAATAATTCGAAAGTGTTTGTAGTCATGTTCCCAGACAGTGACATTGGTAAAAACTACCACTGTGGGGAAAGGAAGACTTTGTACCTGGCTACATTTGGCATCGCTGCCCATCTTTCATCTCTACTGCTTCAAAGCCAAAAAAGCCAGAATAGAGACTGACATATCAACGCTTATTGAGAAGGCAGAAGAAAAGAGGAATCTGAGGTTTGGCACCTCTGGAGCAACAAAGAGGAGGCACTGGATAGGCTCAAGGAGCTAGAGTAGGGGTGCTGAAACAGACATCAGTAGAAGACATTTGTGTATATAATTGCAATTGTAGTTAGAATCTGTTTTTCTGTTATGTGAAGACGTTGACAATGGTCATATCAATGAACTACCACAAGGGGCGACAGGTGATCACTGTCACAGGTACTGAAGTACTGGAACATTTGATGAACCAAGAACGGTTGATGGCACCATCGGGTGAGTCTTTTTTCCTTACTCTTGATTTCCCACGATGGCCCTAAATTTTTCGTGTTGGCCCTAAATTTTTTCCGTGTCAGCCCCTAAGAATGCCCCTAAAAAGCCCTTAAATTTTTTTGGTCAGACTGTGTATGAACCCTGCCCGATTCGTAGTGAAAAATTGATTGCACAGGTGCAGAGGACAAGAGCTTTGTGGGTTACATATGACAGGTGTGTATAGAGCTATTAAAAAAAATTGTGTGGGGGGGCTAATTTGCCTCACTGTTTATAGCGTACAGTATGTTACATCTGAATTTAGATTAAATCTCCTTGGTCAAACTATCAAAATATAATAAATGAATTGCCTTTAAGACAATTTAATCACACACACACAATACAAAACGATAACAAAATAGAAGTACAAAGACAGTTTAGTAGCATGTAACTGTAACATGAGCTAACTAGCCAAACGACATATAGTCAAAGTCGAACGAATATTCCAAATAGGAGAATGTTATTTCCAGCGAATGTTTGTCAAAGAGTTCTTCTCTCAGAACGTAACAAAATACCCCTGTCATAACTTCATAAAGTACGTAAGTCAGTGGTGCTCAATATGTTGATGCCCGCTGTTAGCGGCGGTGTGGGGGGCGTGGGGGTGGAGTCAGGTAGGCGCTTGCGGTCACACTGGGGGCGGGGAGAAGAAAGGGGCACCCCCCCCCCACACACACACAACCCGGTTGTAAGTAATAAAGTACGTAAGAAAGAAAAGTAAAGAATCAATTACTACAATAACAGAGAAAACAAGCTCTTGACTCCTTTCAAAAACATCCATATTTATGTTGCCTGGCACGGGTCCTCCTGAGTACACTACATGCACAAGACTTGTGAAAGGGTTTTGAAATCGAACAATTATGGGCCAGTCATTTCGAATATTTCATCAGGTCCCTCGTCCTCCTCGCTGCCCCACTTGTCTGTGTCTGTAGGGAAGTCTTGTGTCAGTGGACGCATATCGTCTAAATATAAAGCGAAATGATATGGTGAAATGGCCCCGGTTGTTTCACTAGCTTCTGAGGATTTTCTTCCTCAAAAAGAGCTTCAGTCTCAGAAGGGGTGTCAGAAAAATCAGAAAATCGCTCTCGTTCTCCCGTCATTGCGTCCGGCACAGTATGTTTTCAATGCCAGGGATCCAGTATGATGTCTGGACATGACGTCACAGACAAATATGACCTCCGCTGGGATGCCATCGTGTCGACTCAGATTTACGCAACTTTGCACTTTTGATAAAATGCTTCCAGCTCACTTTTTCCAATTGGTATTATCATCAAAGTGATTAATATTATTTGTAGTTTCATTAACAATACCTATTTTAAAAATGTGATTTGTGGTGTCAATGGCACTTTAAAAGACCTGTTCATTTACTGTATATACTTGTGCACTTGAGTCCTGAAAGTGCCACTGACACAAAAATCACATTTTGTGTGTCAGTGGCACTTTAAAAGTATGTATCAGTGTGTGCGTGCGTGCGTGCGTGCGTGCGCGCCTCCACTCCCCGAGAAGTCTTGCGTCAGGAAGGGCATCAGGCGTAAAAACTATGCCAAACAAATATGAGCGTTTCGCTGTGGCGACCCCCTAACGGGACCAGCTGAAAGGGGGGAAAAAAAAAAAAAAAAAAAAAACAATTATAGGCGGCACGGTGGAGCTGCTGGAAAACTTTGGCCTCACAGTTCTGAGGTCCCGGATTCGATCCCGCCTGTGTGGAGTTTGCAGGTTCTCCCCGTGCCTGCGTGTGTGTGTGTGTGTGTGTGTGTATATATATATATATATATATATCTATCACAGTGAACATGTACCAAATGTGAAAATTTCAGACCGCTCCATGATTTCAAAGGAGAACATGCAAAATCGCTACTGTAAAGTAGATTTTGGATTTAAATATACTGTACATGACAGCAGCATGGAGTAAATATCTGCTGAGCAATGCCATCATTGATTCTTGAATTATGACATTAAAGCTGGTCAGGATAAAATACAAATTATTAGTTTAGCAATCATGTCCATCAGATTGATGTAGTCTTGTTGTTTGGTTATTGTGTGGGATTAATGTATTACATTTTGAAGCAATTTGAGCAAATTAGTTATGTGACTTTATACAGTCAACAGAGGAGTTAATTCGAGGTCTAAACAAGATCTGTTGCATCACTTACTTGCTTCTGTCAGAAAATGTTTCTCTTAACCAATCTATTCAGATTTTACCTGATTGTGACAGTAGTGATGCTTAATTCTGTATTGTATTCTTGGATTTTAGAGGATCTTATGGGATGCCATCAAAAACAAGAGAGGAGGTGAAAAAGGATCTCCTTACAGGGTAAAAAAGACAGCAACCCTGATGAAGACTGCTCCTATTAAAAGAGAACACGTGTCCAAGAAGCCACAGAACAAACGGGATAAACTCCGCAGTCCTCTTTCTTCACTCAACGATAAAAAAACGAGCAGCGGTAGGGAGCACAGTCTCCTTCATGATCACCTTTTGAAATCTGAGCAGCAAAATGCTTTAAATCCAATTCCAAACCAATGCCCTTTGATGTGCCAGGAGAATGTGCTCCATGTTCAGAGGTGCTCTTCTCTTGTGGTTGTCACACAGGAGACAGAGATGAGAGGTAGTTCAGGTTCTTTGGTGGGGAAGATTGAAAACAAAGAGATCACCAAAATGCTGAATAAGACACTGTCACCTATCGGGACACCAGAGATGTTAAAAAAGTTCATGCCTCACATTCAGCCTGTGCAACGTACATCTCCTGTGAGCTCTAAGACTTTGTCCAGAGGACCAGTGATGTCTTTGACTGATGCACTAACACTTATTAATGCTGATATTGGCCTTATCAACTGCAGTTCTCAAGACACCAGTTCCAGTTATGGGTTTTCCGATTCCCTGGAATTTAAAAGTGATGATCATGACTGTTTCAAAGCACACCCTGAAAGTCCACAACTGTCTGAGACCACTGATTCCAGACTTACTTTCTTTGTTAGCAAAAAGGTAGATGTGCTTGGGGCTGAAACGACTAGTTCTAAAATAATGCCTTATAACTGTGCCACAGTGATAAAAAATAAAGCACCAGTGACAAATTATGAAAGTGGACGAAA
This sequence comes from Syngnathoides biaculeatus, assembly GCF_019802595.1. Lineage (NCBI taxonomy): Eukaryota > Metazoa > Chordata > Actinopteri > Syngnathiformes > Syngnathidae > Syngnathoides > Syngnathoides biaculeatus. The sequence goes on from NC_084646.1 coordinate 28,129,755, forward strand.
AATAAGAAAGTCTAGACGGCGACTCATGAATAAAACGCCAGAGTTATCAGAGGTCAACAGCCAGAGTGAGTCTGGTCCCTGCACCCCCCATATCCCTGTCATAGAACCAGACACAAGGTTCCCCAAGGGAGCTGATTCACTGTTTGGTGACAGCAAAACTGTCCAAAAATTTAATGAGAAACCAAGACTTGCTGATTCTCAAAGGCCCATTAATTTACATGGAAGCTCTCCTCCACCCCGAGCTCACTGGAGTGCCACCCTCTCAGTCTCTTCCCCACCTCTCATGTTCCCTTCCATGACATCCACAATCTCCTCCCCATTACCCATTGACCAGTCTTCTCCACTTCACTGCAGGAACACAAGAAACCATCAACAATCTAAGCCATTTGAGGAAACTATTTTTCCTCAGCTTGTCCCAGCAAAGGTGTCCGCCTACGAGGATCTATTTCCCGTTCAAATGGCGACAAAGAACAGAAAGAGGAAGAGTGAAGAGTATTTGAGAAGTGCCATGAGGATCGGCGGCGGTAAAATTGAGCCAGTCAAAAAGACCAAAATGGTGTCTTGGAAAACTGAGCCAACGTCAATACGGGAGAGAAGTATGTCACAGAAGCTGTCGGTCAACTCAAAAGGTAGTTTACATTCTCATACGTGAAATGATGACTGAATGTACTGATTTGTAAACATTCAAAGAAAGTACAAATTAATGAGTGGTTCGTTCATTGCTACTTTTTAATGTGCATAAATCTGACTGCATAACCCAGCTTCATTTGAATTGAATATAAAAGAAAAAAATACAAGATTATTTACCTGTTGGTTAAACTATTTGTTACTTGGAATATTTGATTTACATTCACTTCCAAAAGTAGATTTTTTTTTTTTTTTTTTTTTTTTTTTTTTTAAATAAGACCAAAAATATGTGTGGCCAAAATATCAATATGAGACAAAAAAGGAACAGTTGAATGTTTAATCACAAGTGTTTATTGTATTTTGTCTGCGTCACAACTTGGACTCCTGATACACACCTGAGTTAATTAGGCTGCTGTCCATGCAAACCGCTACCATAATATTTCCTCCTTTGAGTTGTCAGAGGGTAGCAGCCAATGTGAGTGGACCAGGCTTGTACTGTATGTTTGGGATCATGAGCAGAGGTTTTCTTTCTTGAAACTTCAGAATTTACACAGCTTTAGTAAAAAGTAAATCCTTTTCTCAGTGGTCCCTGAACATTTATGGTGTGTCTGTACTTTTTGAAGCCTTCACTTCTTAGCTCTGGAGTATTTTGCTCACATTAAAATTGGTTGGATCTTCAAGTTATGTATCCAATCCTCAAAATAAGATGATACCTGAAAATAAAAGCTGAAATGTCGATCTTGTTTCACATTCACCTACTAATGTTAAACCCAAATGTTTTCTCTCTAGAATAAAAGCTGGCTTCAATGTTAACAATACCTTGGTGGGCAGTGTATAGTATGTGCACGTTTTTTTTTTTTTTGTCCCCCTCATCTTTTAGAAATATGCTACACAGACAAAATATAAACTTAAATACAGCACATAAACTTCAAGTCAGACACAAAAGTGTAATACTCCCGTAACTTCACCATTTGCTTCCTGTTCTGGTATCCCTTTGTTAAGGGACATTCCTGACCTCAGTAGACATGCAGGGTTTCATATTGTTGAGAACTTGCACATTCCCTTTAACTTAATCCCATGAAACAGTTCCTGATTAATTAGTCTGCAATCTTCTCAAACCTGGCGAATGTTGTTTTGGAATAAAAGACAAAAACTGCCATGGATACACTCCCAAGAGCACCTGCAGGGTGGAAGCTTTTATTGTTTGTATTTTAGGTCACCACTGCCTCAACGCTACCGACCACACACAGTGTGGAAATACTTTTTTTTTTTTTTTTTTTTAAACTTTGATGGCTATTAAAGTAGTATGTACAGAACTAATTGTATAGTTCATTTGTTATATTTATTTAATATATTTGAAAAAGTAAATGGCATTATATTTCATAGGTTCTATACGCCCAGTGAAAACATCTGTAAAGACCATAAAGTCATCAGTCTCTGCTCGGACAAAGCCAAGTGCCAAACTGCCTCTACAAGGTACAACATTTTGCGTCAAGAACAAGATCTCAAAATATTCCTCGCTACTTGTCTGACGATCCTCCTTATTTGGAATGGTTAAAATTACCTTAAATCTCCTGGTATTGTTTTGTCTAAAGGCACCATCTCGCTGAGGTCGTCCAGAGGACAGAGTGTCAACTGGGTGAAGATGGCTCCTGTAGCAAAGTCAAAGTTAATTTTTGTCAAACAGACTCAGACAGGTATTTGGGTATCTTTTTTTTTTTCCTTTGCTTTTCATTTGCACTCAAAGCAATAACAATGTTAAATTCTCCTTTTATATCTGGATCTGTTGGTTCTGCCACAATTCTTTATGATAATGGTTAACTTTCATAGATATGTGACAGAATATAGCTCTGCTTTTAGGTGTACTAAGACACTTTTATTTAATCAAGTGTTTAAATTCATGATTTAACTACATTACACTCTACCCTCGGTTCTCAACCACAAACCATTCCGGAAGGCGGTTTGGGAAGTGATTTGTTCGAAATCCAAATTATTTCCCATTACAATTAATGGAAAAATAAATAATGCGTTCCAAGATGAAAAAAATTGCCTTTTTAAAGCAGTTTTTAAAAAATCTTTTCCTGATACCAAACTGCATAGTAGAAATACATGTATACAGTTACTCACATTTAAAAAATGTACGGGTGTGGTCAGTCATGCTTGCAGATAAAGTTACGGTGTGATTAGGGATGGAATCTCAAGACCTTAAAATAACTTACTAGATTGATATAACATTACTGTATTTTTAATTTACAGTAAACAAATGCATAACCAAAAATTTAAACTCAGAAATTATAATTTCAAATTTCAACTATTAGTAGAACATAATATAAAGCGTTTTTTAAAATTGTTCATCAATTTAAATTCTTGCTCCTACAAACTTTATCTGAAGAAAAGTTAAATGCACTGGCCTGTCAAGGAGCATACACGAATGGTCTATACCCGCAAAGTTTTGAAAATACTGAAAGTTTTGTTCAACATAATTGGCGTTAGTGACAACAAGCTAACAATACATTGTAACAAACATTCCTGTCGGCAATCGTGATGTGTTGTTATCTAGCGTAATTTACTGCAGTATCGATATTGTCAATCCATTATTGAAAGCTAGCAGTACTTCTTCATGCTTCCTAAAGCATGTAGAGGGGAAAGGTTTTCAACGCGTACCACATGGAAAATGACCTTAGATCAAGTCAAAGTAAATCACAATCTCATACGTATTATAGTTAGCGGGGGGGTGCGTGCCGCGCCTGCGCTACGCCACAACTGCTGTAAATAGCGGGCCGGCTTGCTACAACGTGCCTTTATGTGCGTGTGCTTGACGTATTGGCCACACCTGAATCAAGCGACAAGGTGGATGATAGTGGAACGTCTTTTTTTTTTTTTTTGGGCACACCATCACACAATCAACCAAAACTGCCTCGCGATCGACATATTGAGCACCCCTGCTGTGACTGAATTTGCTTTGAAATGGCTCACTATGTTGATGACTTTCAATGTAAATGCGCTCGCAGTACGTGAAGAGTGCGCTTTTGGCATCACTTCTGGACATGCTCAGTACGGTTACCTTGCATTTCCTGTTTCCGGGTAAAGACTGATTGTTTAGGAGCAGGCTTGTTTTGTTTACATTTATGAAATAAATGCGTAAATGAATGTCAAGACTACACAAAATAAGCGGTGTCTTTCAATATCAATTTTTTTTCTACTTGTAACAAATTTCATTCACGTGATTTTTTTTCGTGCTCAACTGTGCAGATTTGAGAGCACAAGGGCGTGCGAGCGCAGTCGCGCTTGTCAAATGTGGGTGACTGTAACTAAACCAAGCCAACTATGAACTATAAATTTGAAAGGTCGCTTTCAGCTTTGTTTTTTTTTTTTTTAACCCACAATGATATCCCTGTCTGTTGTTTTTGGTGTAAAACTGAATTATTATTATCTGTGGCAATGCATGATGAAAGCTAAATGATTCTCCCAAACAGTTTTAAGTTAATGTTATATTGCCTTCTATTTTTAAAATACAGAATTAGCTTTTTGTGCACTGTATTGTCTGTGCTTTCATCCTCGATCAGGCTGTACCAAGGTGGGATTTTAACATTAGATACCATCTCATCCTGTACTTTCTACTTTGGCTTCAGACCAGACATTTTTTACTCAAAAAAGACAATCTCATCCAGTTTCACCACTTTTTCCTCTTATTATTCACATACTCCGACAATCATTAAAGCAACAGCACTTTTTTTTTGTACTTTTTCCATTATTATCGAGAGTAAACACAAGCACCATGCTCTACGTACCCCAGACTGTGTGGGTGGATGGTGTTTGTAATTATGAGTGCACCCCTTTAAGAGCCAAAGGGGGGCAGAGGGAGATAAACGAGCAGGAAACCTTTTTTCGTGCTGACTGTGCAGATTTGTGAGTGACTGATGTATAGTTTAAATACGTCATATAATGAAATATATTTGTATGTTGCTTAAAATATATGCTTTAGAAGTTGAGTAGGCTAGGCTGGGAGTGCATTGCCGTATCTGTAGCGACTCAGCCCAAAACCTTGTTTAAAAAAAAAAAAAAAAAAAAAAAAAAAAAAATTACTAACAAAAGTGCAGAGTAACTTTAAACAAGCAATAGTGAAGGGGGGGGGAAAGAAAATGTAACATACAAAAACATTTAACTCGTAACCCGAGTTAATGAAATCTTTGAAACAAAACAAAAATGCAGAAATTCTAATGGAACAGACTATTATTAAAATTCACAAGAAAAAAAGCAATGGAAAACGATCAACTTTCAAATCTCTTTGGTTGGAGTAAGTTCTTTTCTTTTCCCAAATAACCCATCTAATGTCATTTCTTTGGAGCCATAATTGGGGGATTGTAGTCCTCAATAGGAAGAAAAAAAAAACAGTCAGTAAATGTAGCAACTGGGACATGTCTGTGTACAGAAGCTGCATTATACACAATAACAAAGTGTGGCATGGGTCAGCTGGTCGTACCCGCGCGCATTGTTATTTCCAGATTTTTTTTCAGGGGCGTTCGAGTACTGGATTTTCCTTCAAAATCTGAAGCAGAAAAAAAAATCTTGAAATTTTCATTCAAAATCTGATTTGTTCAAGAACAGAGTATTCACTGTACTTGGTTATTTAAAAACTGATATGTTGGTTCCCCTAGCCATACCCAGGCACCCACTTCCTTTTGCTGCGAAGAACATGTTCTATGATGAGCGATGGCTTGAGAAGCAGGAGAGAGGTTTCACCTGGTGGCTCAACTATGTCCTGACCCCAGATGATTTTAAAGTCAACACAGAAATGACAAAAGGTAAAATCCATTGTGGTATCCCTAGGTAAAAATATGAAATCTTTGTTTAACTTTGACTCCAGGGCTTTGTCATCATTTCACTTAATTGTTCTTTTTCTAGTCAGTGCTTTACCTCTGACAATGGAGAGCACTGGTAAGTTCAGTGTTCCCAAAGCTCCCACCAAAGAAGAGATGTCTTTCAGCACTTACACAGCCCGACGAAAGTTAAACCACCTTCGCCGGGCTGCCTGTCATCTCTACACCTCAGAGACGATGGTCAAGGCCATTAAGAGGTTGGAAAATGAAGTGGAGGCGAAGAGGCTTCTCATTCGCAAAGATCGGCATCTTTGGAAAGATATAGGTAAATCTACCATTGAATTTAATAAATAAATAAATAAAAAAAAAATTTGTAATCTCAAATGTAATTATTTATCAGGTGAACGTCAAAAAGTCCTCAACTGGCTTCTTTCCTACAATCCGCTGTGGTTACGGATTGGTCTTGAGGTATGTCTCTCCCAAATAGTTTGGCTATGCTTTTATTATATTTTGGAAGTAAATTGTTGATGCCAAATACAATATGTCCATGCTTAGACTATCTTTGGAGAGCTGATCTCATTGCAGAGCAACAGTGACACAATGGGTCTAGCAGTGTTCATCCTCCAACGTCTTCTATGGAATCCTGATATCGCAGTAGAGTTCAGACATCCTAAAGTTCCTCATCTTTACAAAGATGGTAATACTTTTTCTGTGTATTTTGTTCTTTTGTATAAAAATCATGTGCATTAATACTTTATAGAAGTGTAATGAGTCAAAGGAGAACAGATGCAAGTTTTTGATATTTTTGTCTGAAATAATTAATTTTAGGTGGCACACCTGTAGAGCGTTGGCCTCACTGTTCTGACAACTGGTGTTCAAATTCAGGCCCCGCTTGTGGGAATTTGCATGTTCTTCCTGTGGATGCGTGGGTTTCTCCGAGCACTCTGGTTTTTTCCCACATCCCAAAAACTTGGATTAATTGGAAATGCTAAATTACCCCGAGGTGTGATTGTGAGTGCAACTAATGTCTGTCTCAGTGTGCCCTACAAATGGCTGGCAACCAACTCAGGGTGTGCCCTCCCTCCTGCCCGATGACTGCTGGGATTGGCTCCAGCGCTCCCGTAACCCTTGTGAGGATAAGCGGCTCAGAAAATGGATGGATAACATTCATTTTAAAGGTTCCATGTTTTATCAAACAAGCTTTTTCTAATACAGTGGTGCCTTGGTTCTCGAACACAATCTATTCCAGAAGGCTGGTTGAAAACCAAAACATTCAAAAGCTGAAGCACGTTTTCCCATTACAATGAATGGAAAATGAAATGGTGTTCCAAGCCTAAAAAAAACTGATTATTTTTAAAAAGCTTTTCCTGATAATAAACTGCAAAGTAGACATACATGTATAGTTTACTTTATATAATTAAATCATATAAGAAATGTATGCTAGGCTGGGAGTGCATTGCTGTAGCTGTAGCGACTCACCCCCCCGAGCCTTGTAAACCTTTTTTTATTGACAAAAGTGCAGAATAACTTTAAACAAGAAATAATGAGGGGGAAAAATTAGACATTTTTTATTTGCACGGAAAGTACGTAATGTAAAAAAAAAAAATAACTTGCAACTAGAGGTAGCGTTAATGGGGGAAAAAAAAGCAATATAAAACAGTTTCAGATGTCTTCGGTGGGCGTGACTCGCCTCTTTTTCACAAAGAAAGAATCTGTCGTTTGTTTCTGCTATCTTCTAAGCACTTTTCTGAAGTGGCTCATAACAATATCATTAAAATTTTTGCAGTGCTCTGCTTTATTCAGGTGATGAATTTCTACAAAATTATGGATGTCGTTCCATTTAGTGCAGATAGCTTTAATATCGGCACTTTAAGACATCCTTCCTGCCTACAGCCTCATCAGACGACTTCTGCTCCTCCTGTGCAGGAATTCGTCAGTTGTGAGGTCGGCACGATGCTCCTCCAGCAGATCCTCAACATCGGTGTCCATCTCCAAACCGAGATTTTGGCCCATTGTCACGATTTCATGAATGACTTGACAAGTCTGTGGAGACCCAATGTCGCCATCAGCGGCTGTTGAAGGGTCTGCAACAGCTGCAAGACCTTTGAAGTTGCGCTCAGCAACACATTCGGGCCTCAATTTCTTCCATGCGGAGTTCATGGTCCTATGTGTCACCTGACTCCAAGCTTTGTCAACAATGGTGATGCAGTGGTTAAATGTTGAAGTGATTTTTCCAAAAATCACGAAAGGTTAGCTGAGTGTCACTCTTCACCTCGAAGCATCTTTGGAACAAAAATTTTGTTTCGAGTTTCTTGAAATTAGCGATGACTTGCTGGTCCATGGGCTGAATCAAGGGCGTCGTGTTAGGAGGAAGAAACTTGACTTTGATTAATTCAAATTCATCAGTTAAGTCGTTCTCCAAACCTGGAGGGTGGGCAGGCGTATTGTCCATGAGTAGAAGGCAACGTACGCCTTTATCCTCCAAGTAGGCCTTAATGGTTGGGGCAAACATCTCATGCACCCACTCGGTGCCTATACATTGTGGTACACTAGCAGTGGCTTGATCTTGCAATCACCGCTAGCATTACCACATAAAAGATGTGTAAACCTGTCCTTCATAGGCTTGTGGCCTGGCATCGACTTTTCCTCCTGTGTGATGTAGGTCCTTCGTAGCATTTTCTTCCAGAATAGGCCCATTTCGGCACAGTTGAAAACTTGCTGGGTAAGGTAGTCCTTGGCCTTGACGAAACAGGCAAACTCTGCTTTGAACTTTTTCGTGGCGGCCTGGTCCAAACTTGCAGCCTCCCCATGACGAACAACGGAGTGTATCCCTCTTATTTTCTGGAATTTTTGAAGCATCCTTGACTTTCTTTGAATTCAAAGCCCTCAGGAACTAGACTAGGATCTTTTATTTTTAAATCTGTATGCAGGTTTCTAGCTTTGGCGCAAATCCCCTCCTCGCCAACACTAACCGCAGCTAACTGCTGCTCGTTCACAAAAATAAGAAGCAACTTTTCGACTTCCTCCAAGATGTGTGGCCTCTGCTTGGTCAACACGGTTGCTCCTTTAGCATCACTTGCTTTGAGGGCATCCTTTTGTTTCAGGATGGTGCTGATCGTTAATTTCGCCATGCCATACTTCTTCGATAGCTTAGAAACACGCACACCAGATTCGTGCTTGGCTATCAAATCCTTCTTGAAGTCGAAAGTTTTATACACCACTTTCCTTTTTTCAGCACCAGCAGTTCCACTTGCCTTCTTTGGAGCCATGATCATGGGTTAATGTTGCTCAATTTGAAGAAAAAACTAGAGTACTGGGAAACGTCCGTGAGCAGAGGAGTGTGTGAGTCAACTGGTTGCGCTATGTCTTTTCTGTTTTTTTCAGGGGAGCATTTGAAAGCACAATAACAAATCGCCGTGGGTTAGCTGGTCGCGGTGTTCGAATACCGATTTTCGTTTGAAAACCAATGCAAAAAAATATTGAAATTTTCGTTTGAAAACCTATTTGTACGAAAACCAAGACGTTCGAAAACCGAGGTACGACCGTGTATGTGTACAGATTAAAATACCTTTTCATTTCATTACTAGGGGCTGGGTGTAAAATTTTGAAGAAAATATTTAGTCCATTTTGGAAGAAGGCTATGCTACATAATGCAGAAAAAGTAAAGGGATGTGTTACATTGGCTCTGTGGCCACTCAGTTAAACACATGAAATATGAATTAAACTCGTCTATGCATTCCTTAATTCCAGACCTGTTTCTGCAGAGGCGTGAAATCAAACCATTGGGGATAGAATGACATTTTGTTTTCATTGGTGATATCGATTATTAGTAATTGTGGAGGCTGATAACCATTAAATGGAGCTGATATCTCTTTTGTGGTTAAAAAGGAATATTAAAGTTGAAATGTTAAAAAACAACATTTGACTTAAATGTTTATGGAACAGCTTTTCTGGGGGGGAGAGGGGGGGGGGGATTAGGCACCTGTTTCAAAATTCTAACAAAATGTGCAGGGAGCCCATTGGCTCATCAGCATGTCTTGTAAAGTTAAATGTTTTCTATAGTTGAAAAACTTACAAAATATTTTAAGGGCAGCACGGTGGAACAGCTGTAAAATGTTGGCCTCACAGATCTGAGGACCAGGGTTCAATCCCAGCCCTGCCTGTGTGGAATTTGCATGTTCTTTCGTGCCTGCGTAGGTTTTTTTCTGGGTGCCCTGGTTTCCTCCACATTCCAAAAACATGCAACATTAATTGGACACTCTAAATTGCCCCTACGTGTGATTGTGAGTGCGATTGTTGTTTGTCTCCAAGTGCCCTGCGATTGGCTGACAACCAGTTCAGGGTGTAACCTGCCTCCAGCCTGATGACCACTGGAATAGGCTCCAGCACTCCTTGTGATGATAAGAGGCTAAGAAGATGGCTAATGTTTTTAAAGTTCAAAAGCAAAATTTGCAGTGAGTCCCTAGTGTCAGCAAAATGTCTTACAAAGTTAATTGCAATTCAAATACAGGGTTGGCACGCGTCCCTAAAAGTCCCTAAAAAAAAAAAAAAAAACCCTAAATTTTCGAAGGTGCATTTAGGGGCTCCTATAAGTCCTTAAAATCCGCAAAAACCGGTCAAGCACCTAAAAAGGCCTTAAATTATAAAAAAATCAAAGGGAGGACCTCTACCGCCAAAATTCTCCCGAAAAAAAATTATCACAGATTTAAAAAAAAAAAAAAAAAAAAAATAGCGATCAGTCTGGTGTCTAAAACAGCCGGAAATTGTCACCGTGTTGACGAGTCGCCATCTTGTCGTTGATATTCCATTGTTCGTTTCCGTGAGTCGGCATTTCACTTTGTAGTGTTTACATAATTCACCCGCGGGACCTCGAGTTGGGGTGCGGGGTTCCGCACGGACTGTTTTTGTTGTTACGCTTCCGGAGTAAAAAGGTTAACAAAGTTCCCGCCGTTATGCGAATAGTGTTTCGATGTCGAACAATAAAACAAGTTTTGTTCCTGTGTTCGACACTCCGCCCCCGACTCCTTTTCTCCGGCGCTACAACTTTGTCTTCGTTACGTCTTTCATCGATCCAACTTGTATCATGGGGAAGTGCATTTTTCAAGATGCTTGGGTTGAAAGTAAGGAGTTTGGAAGCTGGGGTCGTTGCGATGCAAAAGATCGGTACATGTTTTACTGCCATCTGTGCAAGCAGAGCTACCAGCTAGGAAAGATGGGCGTCAAATTGCTGGAGTCGCACCGGGAAAAAAAGGAGACACGCCGATTTGGCGAAGACTCTCATCTTCCATTGGTATGAATCTGTTTCTAAAATATAAAGATAGTGAAGCATCAACTTCAGGCAGTGGTACTAGCAGTGCATGCATACCTACAGTTGTCCAGCTAGAAGTCAGGCTCTATGAACGTAGTTCAATACACAAAGGCGGACTCGTTAAAGGCAGAGATCGTGTGGACTTTAAAAGTGATCTGCAGCCGTTACAGCTACAAATCTTGTGAAAATAATTCGAAAGTGTTTGCAGTCATGTTTCCAGACAGTGACATTGCTAAAAACTACCACTGTGGGGAAAGGAAGACTTAGTACCTGGCTACATTTGGCATCGCTGCCCACTTTTCATCTCTACTGCCTCAAAGCCAGAATAGAGACTGACATATCTATGCTTATTGAGAAGGCTGACAGGCTATGTGAGCAGGCAGAAGAAAAGAGGAAGCTGAGGTTTATCACTGAGCCCAATGCACTCAGAGGCAGAGCAAAGGACAAGAGAACCTCTTTGGCACCTCTGCAGCAGCAAATAGAGGAGACACTGGGTAGGCTCAAGGAGCTAGAATAGGGGTGCTGAGACTGACATCAGTAGAAGACATTTGTGTATATAGTTGCAATTGTAGTTAGAATCAGTTTTTCTGTATACTGTTATGTGAAGACGTTGACAATGGTCATATCAATGAGAACTACCACAAGGGGCGACAAGTGATCACTGTCACAGGTACTGAGGTACTTGAACCTTTGATGAACCAAGAACAGCCGATTGCACCTTTGGGTGAGTCTTTTTTCCTTACTCTTGATTTCCCACGATGGCCCTAAATTTTTCGTGTCTGCCCTAAATTTTTTCCGTGTCAGCCCCTAAGAATGGCCCTAAAAGGCACTTAAATTTTTTGGGTCCGACTGAGTATGAACCCTGTAAGTAGTTTCCTCAAGTTTTATAGCCCAAATAAGAGTTCGTTGTCACATCCACCACTGCAATGGTTCCCCTTCCCACCTGTTGATGATTGTCTCCTTGAGGGATGTAGCTCATCCTCAGCAGAGCGACTGACCAGCGTCTCACCAGTGTTATATGCCAGGAGAGAGCGACGTCTTGTTAGCAAGGCTGTGGATTGATCGCATTGTCAATGTTAACTTTCATGGCAGTTTCCGTCATCCTCAAATGTAAATCTGCAGCTGTCTGCACGCTTCTTCTGCAGCTGCAGAAATTCTGTAACCATCAATTCCCGACAGTTTTAGGGATAAATGCTTTGCCTGCGTGCGTGCACACAGACTTATCAGCTCAACTGTCGTGATTATCTCCATCACAAGTATTTCTCTCTCTCACTGTAACACACACACAATTTCATGTTTATTACTATTTTTCCCAAAATATTAACAACCATATTTCAATTGGTTAAACCACTTCCTGGAACCTAAATGTGGTTGTTGCAGCAAGCTAACTGCTAGTTGGGTGTTAGCCTGTTATTTAACCTCCTAGCCTATTGTCTACTTGGGGGGTTGGCTCAAGGCAATGCATTGGCAGATTTATTTATACAGTGCATTTAATATACAAGGTAACACAATGTGCTTTACATAATTGTAAGTACATCATTTCCTGCAGCAAGAAAAGGCACGCAACTAACCAACAGGGACCTCTGCTGCGAGTGTGAGTGAGATGAGCAGCCATGTGTTTGTATATAACCATATTGGGTTCAGGGTAAAGTTACAGGTAGTTGTGTTGTAGAGGACAACAGTCTTATGCAAATTATTTAGTCTGTTGCCATAACTTACATTTGAAACGTATATTTGCTTCCTGAACTGTTTCTATCTCTTAAAAGTTTCTCATCTCTGTCCAGTGTGTGAGAGACTGAGAGTATTGTGCATGCATTTTACAGCTTTCACTGTGTGCTCATTGGCTATTTCTGTAATTAACACATAGTTAAGTGCCACTGACACCTAAAACATGAAATTTAGTATGTTGTCAACCAAAAAAATCAGGTAGAATGGAATTATCTGTTTGTTCACAGCACAGCAGAATGTTGCCGTATATAGATTTGTTTTCATCTCCCGCCATGAAAAATCTGTGGACTGTTTGGGGTTGAAGAAGAAGTCGGAAGTAATGTATTATATGCAGACAACTTCACCTGCAGAGTCGATTTTATGTACCTCTTATACAGGCGTGTTAGCCAAAATGCCGGCTCGTTGTGTTGCTGGATTTTGCTCGACTACTCGGGAAGATGGCTTCACTCTTCACACGTTTCCAAAAGACACTATACATTGTGAAAATTGGATTGCACAGGTGCAAAGGACAAGAGCTTTGTGGGTTCCAAATGACAGGTGTGTGTATAGAGCTAGTAAAAAAACAAACAAAAAATAATCGGGGGACTAATTTGTCTCATATTTTATAGAATGTTACTTGTGAATTTAGAATAAATCCCCTTGGTCAAACCAGCAAAATACAACAAAGCAGTTGTATTGGGTTTATTTTTATTTTTAAATACGCATTGTTTTCATTCCTACCTGAAATGAAATGTAGGTGTGTGTGTATTTCGTTGGGCACCATCCATCCCATTTAAATGCCAGGGAGGAGAAACGACCCACCTGCCACCGGTGTCTGTGGACCCCTGATGTAAGTAATAAAGTACATAGCAAAATAAAGAGAGGAATAAAGAATCAATAACTACGATAACAATATAGACACACATAAAACATAGTTCGAGATTAATTTTGATGACATCCGTGATATTTACTTTGCCTGGCATGGGTCCTCCTGAGTACGCAACATACACAGGACCTGTGAAAGGGTTAGGAAATCGAAAAGTTATGGGCCAGTCATTTAGAATATTTCATCCGGATCCATTGTCCTCCTAGTTGTCCCATTCATCTGTGTCTGTAGGGGAGTCTTGTGTCAGTGGGCACACATAATCTAAATATGGCTCGGAACCATATGGTAAAATGGCCCCAGTCACTTCACTCGCTTCTGATAGGTTTTCTTCCTCAAAAAGAGTTTCAGTCTCAGCAGGGGGGTCAGAACAATCCGAAAATCGCTCTCGTTCATCTGCCATTGTATTTGGCACAGCATGTTTTCAATGGCAGTGTGATGTGCATTGTATCGAGTCAGATTGATGCAACTTTGCGTTATTCTAAACCGGTACCAGTTTACTTTTCACGTCTGTTATCATCATCAAAGTGATTATTCGTAGTTTTGACAACAATACCGATTTGGATTTTTGTGTCAGTGGCACTTAATGGCGTACTGGATTATAGGACCCATGCTAAAATATGCAGTCCACCCAAAAAAAAAAAAAAAAGGTAATTGACGTAAAACTGTGTTTTGCCAAAAGACCTCACAGATTTACAAATTACAGTGAGGTTGATTTTCAGACTCCTTCAAATGTTTCAATTTGTTATTATTGCAGCCATTTGTTCTCCCATAATGTACACACAACACCCCATATTGACAGGGGAAAAAAATTGAATTGTTGAAATTTTTGCTGATTTATCAAAGTGTTTGTCACATCAATTTTCAAATGCAAATTCTTATCCAGATGAGAATATATGTTCAACTGTACCATTAGAAATTCATATCTTGTTTAATGTTTTTACCGAAAAATATTTATGAACTAAAGTCTATGAACTTTGACCTAGTTTCCCCTACCTGAAAAATGCCTCCTCTCCTGTGGCTTACCTCTGACGTCACAGCTCGGACGGACTAGCTTTTAGTTGTAACATTGGCTTTTTGACGCTGAAGAAAAACCCATTTGTTATGAGGATTCCTCAATGATTGTAAGCTTAAACCAATCCATAAAAATGGTGAAGACTTGTAGTTCAGTTTTGTAGCAATTCCAATTATTCTGGTCACAGTTTATATTATTTTCTCAAAGACCCAAGCCTCAGAAGACGGTAGATCAGGTTTGTGCAAACGAAGGGAACTAATTTTTCCAAACCCAGTCAGCACGCTGTCATATGCAGTGAACATTTCACCCCGGTCTCTTTCACTGGTTGACTCATGTCTGAGATGGGTTTTAAATGTAAAAACCTGGATCAGTGCCTACCATACAGCCAGTTCCGACACCTGAGCAGATCGGTGTTGCTAAAGGGACCAAACACGAACTTGGATTCAGCCTGGACACAATTCGACAAGCTCATCCCCCCTACAGAAAGTTGTAAAACTGCGAACAGTTTTTGCTGAAAGTCAAGTTGCAGAGGTATGTTGATCATCTTTTACTGTTGACATGGTTGAATGAAAGCAGCATATGTTGTTCTTGGCAAACAGCTCAATTAGAAAAACAGGATAATATTGTGTACAAATGCCGGCACGGGGCAGCTAGTGGAAAGCGTTGACCTCACAGTCCTGAGAACCCGGGTTCAATCCCAGCCCTCCTTGTGTGGAAAAAGTTTCTCCCCGGCCCTGCGTGGGGGTTCCTCCCATATCCCAAAAGCATGCAACATTAATTGGACACTCTAAATTGTCCCTAGGTGTGATTATGAGTGTGGCTGTTTGTCTTGATGTGCCCTGCGATTGGCTTGCAACCAGTTCAGGGTGTACCCTGTCTCTTGCCCGTTGACAACTGGGATAGGCTCCAGCACTCCCGCGACCTTTGTGAGGATACGCGGCTAAGTAAATGGATTGATACAAACCTTTTTTGCACTCTAGCAGATGGTCTGGATAATCTGTGATTTTCTGGTTAAAATTTTGACTCATGGCAACAACACATTTCTTCTGTTGTTTCCATGAGTAAGCAGCATTTACATGCACCTGTGCATATAATAAAAAAAAAAAATCACATTCACTAACTTCTACAGATCAAAGACCCTTGAGTCCATTACACAGAACCATTCACCCAATTTACTTTTCTAGTTTAAGCATTTTGTGCCAAACAAAACCACAAGATACCCTGTTTACAGCTTGCACTCTAAAGTTTAGCGGTTTTGCTCATGACACCTTGGATAAATTGTGAGTGAAATGGGGATGGAGGGGGCCTGGATACAATCTAGTTATGGCATCAGTTTAACACCTGAAATTATTTTTATGGTGAAGCAAGTTTTGACCAGCTATCGCTCTCAAATTAACATGATGTTTTAAACTGATTTTTTTCATTAAAATCCTTATTTGTGAAAATATAACAACTTGGACTAAATACATGGCGTTTGCATAATTTTAAAGCAAGACTAAAAACTTCGTATATAGATTCAGGATATTAAAGCCATTACTATTTATCAGTTTATGGCTAAATAAACAAAACAACTTCACAAATTCTTACCAGTCAATGTTTCCAACACGAGGCATGACGTCCTTCCTGGGTCTGAGTGGTTGCTTGGCACCTTCATCGCCAGCTATTTCGTCTGTATTTGAGCGAGTCTTCTGTCTAACTCGCTCAAATTGATAACCTTTAACACCTTTATAAAGCTTGTATTCTTCACCGTGTTCGTGGGACCCTTCAGAATCATGTTCAATGCTCAAATTATCAGAAAATTCAGCGTCGTTCTTACACTGGAGTCGAATGACCGCCATGATGTTAATCTCAACTTCTGACGTCGCGTCTCTTCTCGGGTTTTGCCGTTGCGTGTCCATGTTTTTCCGGCGAATCCAGCAATGTGCGTTAAATTTTTGCCGATAATAGAAAAATAAAAATGTTTCCTTCATAACTGACTTCATATTTGAATGTATCATAAAATCTGTATAATATAAGCAAAAGGTGCATTGAAGACTTTACATACCCTTTAAAATACTGAAATATCACAACCGTAATATTTAGACCATTTGCTGTGACACTCATAAGTTACTCCAGTACTGTCCTTTTCTTCTGATTATTCTTGAGATGGTTCTACACCTTCATTGGAGTCCAGCGCTGTTTGGTTATACTGATTGGACTTGATTAGGCAAGCCACACACCTGTCGAAATATGACCTTAAAGCTCACACAGCATCTCAGAGCAAATGAGAATTATGAGGTTAACAGAACTGCCGAAAGAGCTCAGACACAGATATGGCCAAGGTTCCAAAAAAAGAAAAAATCTGTTGCACTTAAGGTTCCCAAGAGCACAGTGACCTCAATAATCCTGGAATGGAAGATGTTTGGAACAACCAGAACTGTTTCTAGAGGTGGCTGTGCAGCCAAATTGAGTAATTTTAGGAGAAAAGCCTAGGTGAGAGAGATAACGAAGAACCCAAAGATCATTATGGCTGAGCTCCAAAGATGCAGGAGATTGGTGAAAGTTCTAGAAAGTCAACAATCACTACAAACCCTCCACTAGTCCGACGAAAGCTTCTCCTCAATACACACAATACAGGAAAGCCTAAATGGCATTTGATTTATTTAAAAAAAAAAAAAAAATTAATGACTTCAAGAAGGTCGATAAAAATGATTTGATGGCCTGGTCTTATCAAGAATAAAGTTTTTGGCCTTATATCTAAGCAGTGTGTGTAGATAAAATCAGGGACTGCTCATCAGCTGTGCAATCCATTCCCAATAGTGAAGCTTGGTGGCTGCAGGATCATGATGTGGTGATACTTTTCAGCTGCAGGGATAGAGACAGGACGACTGGTTGCAATTGAAGGAAAGATGAATGGAGTTAAGTATTGGGATATCCAGGACGGAAACCTTGTGAGTGCTCAGCCCGTTAGACTGGGCTGAAGGTTCACCTTCCACCAAGGCAATGACCTGAAGCACACAGCCAAAATAACAAAGGAGTGGCATCAGAAAAACTCAGTATGTTCTTGACTGCCCCAGCCAGAGCCCAAGTTTAAACCCAACTGAGTATTACTGGAGTGACTTGAAAATTGCTGTCCACCAGCGTTCACCATTCAACATGACAAGAACTGGAGAGGATCTGCAAGAAATCATCGCCCAAGATCCCCAAATCCAAGGGTGAAAAACTTGTTGCATCATTCTCTGAAAGAATCATAGATATTTGCTCAAAAGGGTGCTTTCTGCTAAATACTGAGCAAAGACTTTGATTACATATGGTTTTTTTTTTTTTTTTTTTTTTTTTTTTTTTAAATCTGTAAGAATTTCAACTTCACTATTTTTCCCTGTCAATCGGTGGTGCTGTATGTACATAAATGAGGAAAAACATCATTGAGTTTAGCAAATGGCTGCGGTATAAAAGCGGAAACTTTAAGGGGGTCTGAATACTTTCCATATCCACTGAATGTACATAGTGAAGCACATCGGGAACTGTACTGCTGTTTCTCTTCTGTTCAGGCCATGAGGAAGCGCTGTCCAGCTTCACTCTAAAGAAGCTGCTTTTGCTGGTGTGTTTCTTGGACAAGGCCAAAGAATCTCACCTGATTGAGCATGATCCATGTCTGTTCTGTGTTGATGCAGAGTTCAAGGTAGGCCAAGGACTCCTTATACCAATAAACATTGGTTACAACCATAATTACAAACATCTTGAATCTGCAGCATAATGAAATACTGTACTTCTTCCACTCTGTTGGGCACAGTTAAATAATACAATGTGTGTAAGAGTGCTCAAGCAAATCCATTTATTTATTTTTTTATAGTGTCTTAAAGGGCCACTGTCATGAAATGCATGATTTTTAGTATGTTATTAATGAAAAAATGGCAGCCGACATGTTTTTTTTCACCACAAAACATGATTTTGACATATACAGCTTTTTGTAACTCCCGCCATGAAAATCCTCTCGAGGGATTTGTTTTCGAGAAGAAGCAGGAAGTGACGTACATGGCAGGACAGCCCTCAAGTGGACTTGTTTCTTTCTATTAGTTCTACCTCCGGGATGCTACCTCGATGTTCCTTCATGTTAGTCAAAATGCCAGCTCATTGCATTGCTGGACATTGCTTGAACACTCGGGAGGATGGATTTACCCTTCATAAGTTTGCAAGAGACCCAGTTTGTCATGAAAAATGGATTGCACGGGTGCAAAGGACGAGAGCTTCTTCGGTTCCAAATGACAGGCAAGTATGTATACACTAAAAAAATTATAATTTGGGGTGACTGGGATGCTAAATGTGTCGTGCACGTCAGACGGCTTCCGCGTCAGCTCGCCCGTGAAGGCTGCCTTGTCGGCGGATCACTTCGAACTTACAGACTCCCCAATAGTATGACAGTATGTAGCGTACTCAGCTGCGACCGATCACAACGCCGCAGCCCGGGTGCGACGACCCGATCAAGGCTTTGGCCGGCGTGGCACTGAGGTAGCTCATCGCCGAGCCGACCCGCTTTACGCCGTTGTCGCTTGCAGCTGAGTGTGCAATACACAATTGTTCATCGCTGCCGCCATCAGCCGTGTTGTTCATTGCGGACGACTGCGGCTATGAACAACCCTGCTGTCAATGGCGCACTCAGCCTCGTGTGACGACAACACCGTAAAGTGGCCAGGCTCGGCATCGTGATAAGCCACCTCGGCGCTGAAGATGAGCCACCCCAGCCGAAGCTGTGACTGGCGGACACAGCACCGAAGCCGGCGAAGGCTGCCGCGTCGTCTCGCCAGAAAAGGCATCTTGCCTCCCATGTGAGCACGCCTTCAGCTCATACATACTGCCGGGGCGACGACAGACTCCCACAGAGTGTGTATGAGCCAGCCTGGCCGAAGCTGTGCTCGTCAGCGAGGCACGATGCGGCAGCCATCGCTGGCGACCTGTCGCGGCAGCCTTCGCAGGCGAGCTGACGCGGGCGGCTTTGGCGGTGCGTCCACTGGTCACTGCTTTGGCTCGGGTGGCTCATCTTCAGCGCCGAGGTGGCTTATCACGGTGCCGAACTGGGTCACTTTACGGTGTTATCATCGCACGTGGCTGAGTGCGCCATTGCCAACAGGGTTGTTCATAGCCGCCGCCGTCGTCCGCGATGAACAACACCGCTGATGGCAGCAGCGATAAACAATTGTTTAAAAGTCAAGTGCCATCCCTATAAACATTCTAAAATAGTGAATGAAAAATACAGGCACAATGCGGCGAGCCGACACGGCAGCCTTTGCGGGCGAGCCGATGCAGAAGCCGTCCGACGCACCCATCGACACATTTAGCATTTTGTTACATTATGAGAGACAGATTACGTGGTCTGCCCCAAACTTTTTTTTTTTTAGTAGGTGTATACACACCTACCTGTCATTTGGAACCCACAAAGCTCTCGTCCTTTGCACCCGTCCAATCCATTTTTCACAACGAACCGGGTCTCTTCGAAACTTATAAAGGGTAAATCCATCCTCCCGAGTGTTCAAGCAATGTCCAGCAATGCAACAAGCCGGCGTTTTGACTAACATGAAGGAACAACGAGCTACCTTCCCGGAAGTAAAACTAATGGACTCCACTTCAGGGCGGTGCTGCCATGTACGTGACTTCCTGCTTCTTCTTGAAAACAAATCCCTCGAGTGGATTTTCATGGCGGGAGTTAGAAAAATCTGTATACATCAAAATCATGTTTTGTGGTGGTGAAAAAACACAAGGGTCCATGTCGGCTGTCGTTTTTTTTCATTAATAACATACTAAAATTCATGCATTTCATGACAGTGGCCCTTTAATAAAAGTACATATGGACTAGGAAGTGTAGTGTTTTAGATAGGCCATCTTATTTGGATTTCCTTGCATCTTTGTATTTTATGTAGTTTATTTTCCAGAATATTGCTCCTTAAGTGTTTTTTTTATGTGACGATCTTGGATTTGATTGCACATGCATGTTTGTGATTTCATAGACGAGTAAAGAGTTGTTGCTGGCCTTCTCAAGGGACTTCTTAAGTGGTGAGGGGATTCTTCCTCGCCATCTTGGCTACCTTGGGTTACCAGTCTCGCACAGCCAAACAGTCCTTGATGAATTCAACTTTGCTGTGATGAATTTGGCAGTTGACCTGAAATGTGGAATTCGACTAGTGTAAGTGATAAGATAGTTTAAATGTCAAACCAATTTTATGGATCGTTTTTTTTTTTTTTTTTCTTCCACTCTAGAAGAGTCATGGAGCTCCTCGTTAAGCAATGGAACTTGTCACCAAAGCTGCGATTGCCAGCTGTCAGCCGGCTGCAAAAAATTCATAATGTAGACATTGCTTTGCAAGTCCTCAAAAACAGAGGGGTTGACCTTAAGGATGAACATGGTAAGTAACTATAATCTTTTGCTAAACCCAGAGGTTTTTAGAAAGTGAAAGTGCAAGGAATAAATTAACCTCCACAAATTGCATTTTTTTTTTCTCTTCTATTTGTCTTACAATTCACATTGTTGCTGATCGGAATATGTTCAATAGACTTGCAAAAGATGTCAGACTAACCAAATAGTGATTAAATACAACCCTTTTAAGGTACAGATTGATACGTATGAGTTGCTAATTTGTTCACGCTTTTTCTTGAAGAATACCAAAATTAACTAGACGAGATGTATTTTTCAGATCTACAAAAAAAGTCATCAAAGTTCATAGTTGGACATCTCTTTATTTTCAGGCGCCATCATAGATTCTCGAGACATTGTGGATGGACACAGAGAGAAGACGTTGAGCCTCCTGTGGAAAATCATTTTTTCATTTCAGGTGTTTATTGGAACCTTAGTATAACACAAGAGGAATGATTTCTAATAATCTCAGCAATCTGTTGGTTAGGTGGAGGTGATTTTGAATGAGGATCATTTGAGGGATGAGATTGGCTTCCTAAGGAGATCCCTGAGGTCAAAACTGAGGTTTGCCTCTGTAAGAGCTGGTCACCCACTTAAGGCCAGTGCACTCAAGATTACAGTGCCATATGAGAACTGCAGCACTAAAGTTGTCCTGCTGATGGAGTGGGCCCGCGCTGTGTGTGACTTCTACAATCTGACTGTGAGTTTGTGAGATCTTTCTTTCAGCTCGCTGTGTAGACAACATACTCAAATGTTGGAGGTTAGCATTCTTCTTGACTGCTGCATACACGAAGTGATAAACAACGTGACTATAAACTTCCCGTGCGTTCGGTTGTTGCTAACTGACACGAAGGAAGTTCTATCTTCTCTGGAAATGTACTAGGCACGAAGGTATGAGTGCTGCCACCCAGATGCGGAATTACACTAAACAATTAAATTAACAAGGCTGTGTAAAAATTTAACTGATGAACAGCATAAATTATAATAAAATGTGAAAAACGGAAGAATACTTCATGACATCTTGCAGAGCAGAATACTCCCCGCCTGACATTGTGCAAATGTCACTCCTTTTACTTGCAATGTCATTTTATAACGATCCTTAGTTCTCTTTGGAAAGAAGTACTGATGACACAGGTCTTGGGAATGTCTTGAGTGTCCAGAGCGATTCTCTCAACCTCTTATCTTCCTAACCTTCCCATCAGTGTTTGGGAAGGTTGAGTTGACCAGTCCCATCGGCCACTCGTTACAAGGGAGCTGGTTATCCTTCAGAAGCACGATGCCGCCTGTCTGCAGGTTTCCATGTGCTGTAAACCATTTGCGCCACGGTTCAAGAGTGCCGAGATACTTTTCCCTCCAGCGGGCCAAAAAGTCACTAGCGAGTGTTTGCACTTGTTTCCACTGAGACGTGAAGAGCTCTTTTCCTGTTAAATCACCTGGTCATGGCATATAAATTTCTAAAAATTAAAATTCAACACAAAGTAGGTAGCGCTGTCCATGACAGATTATCATATAGAGTGATGCACGGAGATTTTAGCCCAAAATAGCCAATTTCATAGTCAATTTACTTTTCATCAAAATATAACTACTGAAATAATCAATATCAGATATTGAACACACTGAGAGTTGACATGTGCAAGTGTGTAGATGTTTGAGAAACTAACCATTTACCATATTTTCACGGCTATAAGGCGTACTTAAAGGTCAAGTGTCATCCCTATAGATATTGTAATGAAAAATACATATAACATTATTCGTACATCGTTTTGTTGTCTGCTGGTTGTGCTGTTGGGTTTGCTGTGATGTAAAGATTTTGGTTTGGTGTGAAACCGTGTGTGAAGATGATGTTGACTCATGACTCACTTCCACCACTCATTCAGGTAGAAGTTTATGAGCTTATTTTTCTGCTTTTAACTGTTCATTTGTCACACATGAAAACCGATCCACCAGATAAACTGCAGTGAACCACAGCATGACTTTTTTTTTTTTCAACATGAGTTTTTTTTTTTGACTCCTCCCCCCTCTGGCTCTTGATGGGGTACACTCATAGTTACAAATGCCACCAGTTAGCAACGCAGTCTGGGCAACATAGAGCAAAGAGAGTTAGACATGCTGCTCGTGTTTACTCTCCATAATAATGGTAAAAGAAAAAAGTGCTGTTGCTCTAATAAATGTCGGGGTATGTGTATAATTGAAGAAAAAGTGGTAAAAGTGGATGAGATGTTCTCTTTTTTGAGTAAAAAAGGTCTGGTCTGAAGCCAAAGTAGAAAGTACAGGATGGCATGGTGTATAACGGGTGCTCAATGCGTCACGAGGCAGTCTTGGTCGAGCGTGGGACGGCGTGCCAAAAAAAAAAAATAGTCAGCCGATGTTCCCCCTAAATTTCGAGTGTGCGCAATTGTGCAACGCTGATGCAGTCTCTCCAGATATTTGCCGTTGCGGGAAAAAAAAAAAGAAATCCAATGCAAATTGAAAGTATAATATACTACTATTCAGTTTGACATTTTGCAATGTGGTTCAATGAGTGAGGGATGACTGGTTGTTACATCCAATGGCACAATTCACATGCGTACTGTTAAAAAATGAAAAGAGTAAGCTACGGGTTTCTTTAGGCACCACACAGAACTTTCTCTAACAACGCCCGCTGTTCTGCCACACACTCTGTTTCCTACTTTATCTTATACCCACCCTGCTTTGAAAGACGTACACTCATAATTATATATGTTACGAGACTTACGCAGCCTATCAGTGAGCAAAGACGAGCTAAACATGCTGCTTATGTTTACTTTTGATATTAATGGAGAGAGTTAAAAAAAGAAATGCTGCGGTTTTAAGATGCAATGACTGTTGGACTATGCGAATAATCAAAGAAAAAGTGGTTAAACTGATTTTTCTCTTTTCCGAGTGGGAAAGGTCTTAGTGATGAAAGTCCTCCTCATTTTCCCGGAATTCCGGGTTTTCAAATTTTCATGAAAATTCTTCCGAAAAATGGCCTAAAATTAATTTGGATATTAGTTAACAACACTGAATGAACAAATGTTTGAGTTTGTTGTTTTGCTTTCATGGGCATAGCCATGTTGAGGCACTAACACTAGTAACAGTAACGCCCTCCCCTCGCATTCTCATGACCTCGCCATATCTCGGAGATTTCAAAATTTCAGCGAGAACTGAAGCTACCAAGGGTGCACGTGTGCACACAAAAGTCAGATTAATCAGTGAATGTCGAATATTTGAATAGCATTTTGTGTAAACTAATTCATGCGGGATCGGCCAGTTACGGTCCCAGCTCAATGTTCAAACAGGTAGACAGGCAAGCTGACATACGTGCAATAGACGCGAGTGTTAGGAACACGTTCAAGTGGTCATGGCTTGAGGAAAAGGACTTGAACGGAATTATTTTTTTGTCCAAATACATGAGAATGAATTGAATTGAGTAGAAGATTAAGGTGGTACCCCTGCTTATGAAATTAATCAACTCAAAGATGTTTCGTAATGTGGCTTTTTCGTAAATAGAAGCACATTTTACATGTAAATAGCCTAATCCCTTCCAAGCCTCCCTCGTACCTCCTGCTAAAAATAAGCAAAGTGCACAATGTATCAATTTTCTGAGCTGCTTATCCTCACTAGGGTTACGGGAGTGCTGGAGCCAATCCCAGCTGTCATTGGGTAGGAGGCAGGGTATGCCCTTAAGTAATTCCCAGCCAATCGCATGGCACATGGAGACAGACAACACACGCACTCACAACCACACCTAGGGGGAATTTAGAGTCTCCAATGAATGAATGTTTTGGTGATGTGGGAGGAAACCGGAGTGCCCAGAGAAAACCCACACAGGCACAGAACGTTGCAACTCCACATAGGGAGGGCCAGGATTTGATCCCGGGTCCTCACAATGGTGAGGCCAATGCTCTACAGCTCTTCCACCGTGCTTCTCAAATTACATAATGTAAAGAATAATAAAAATTGACTATGCGAAGAGAAGGGTGAGTGAGAAGCAAAAGGCATTGTGGGGGAAGGAGGAGGAGGCAAACAGTTGATATCCAGGAGAAAACATACATACAAATGTATGCAGGCACACCACTTAATTCCGCTAAAGTTTCTTGGGGCTCATGGTGACGAATGAATGAATAAACTTAGAAAAACTCGTGAAAAAGTTGTACTTTACCAATCTGTGCCTGTATGTGACAGCGCAAGCATGATTCGGTGACCGTCAAGTGTCCAAGGGAAACAAAAAGTATCGTGGATAAAGATTGACGTCCCTTCTAGCCAATTGGATGCCAGAAAGATGCATGTTCCACAAGATCTGAGAACCCAACCCATGACATTGCCTCCACCATGTATTGTGTCGTAAATTTTCACCGCCTTGGTCTCGTGGCAGAGGTACGGCCCAGGCTCTTGTGCACAATCCTTCCCACCTCATGCTTCTTCACCTCTGAGGTGGTGGTCGATCAACAGATTTGGATGCAGCTTTCAAAATTTCAAGAATTAAATTTAGACCAAGACTTAAAAAGAAAAACAGACAAGAGCTTGGGGCGAACACTAGATGTTTATTCAGGGTCTTGAACAAACAGAGCAATTAGCCAAAACAATGAAAAATGCTAAAAGGTCATAGGAAGATGTTTATCCTAAATAACATCCACTGATCCATTTGTATTTTTGTAAAGTAAAGGTACTTTGTCATACAGTATGTAAAGCAAAATTTGCTTTCTGCTTTCAGCATGTCCATTTAAAGTGGGGGTTTTCAAACTTTTTGGGTTCTAGCATTGACAAGGGTAAAAGTAGGGGCGGGTCATAGTGCCGAGAATTGGAAACTGGGGAGGATTGGAAAAATTGGCTAGAGGGGGCTGTCATGATGCCCCCCGCCCATGTCATTGGAAAAACAATGCATTAGGGTAAGGTGTGCAAAAACAGTCTTTAGCATCCATGGACCAAATCAATATCTTGTCAAAGAACTGTCATCAGAATAATCAAATGGTACATTAAATCATGTCTTTTTTTTTTTTTTTTTTTTTTTTTTTAAGCTGGAGAACTTCACTGTGACATTCTCAGATGGCCGGGTCCTCTGTTATCTAATCCACCACTACCATCCCAGTCTCATCTCAGAGGAGTCTGTGCATCACA